>NC_059357.1:26820556-27123510 GCF_019703515.2 Myxocyprinus asiaticus | reverse complement strand
AGACCAGAACAAGCTAAAAACCTATTTTGGGAAACAAAACATTGAGGGCATTTTCAATAACTAAACATAGAAGAAAATACAGTATATGGATAATAACAAGGACAAATGACAATTAGGGATGTGCATGAGTAATCGATTAATCGAGTACTTGTTCCACTTTTAATATTCAACTAGTAAAAACACTACTCAAATATTGCAATTTGATTTTCCTTTGTGTTTTTGCCTGCCATGGATAACAATGAAACTGCTACTCTCACCAAAATGTTTCATTACAACTACAATTAATTGGTTGGTGCTGTGGATGCATAACATTGTTAAAGGAATAGTTTACCCAAAAAGAATATTTGAATTATTTAAAGTGTTTCCCATTAATTACCTAGATTGTAGCAGCCCGCCACAGTTTCATAATGAACTGAAAATATTTTTACATTTCTCATAATCACATAAAAGATCTCTAAGATTTTGTTTTGTGCCGTTGCTTCGGCATAGCATCTCTCACTCCCAGTCAGTCAGCCCCGCCCCTCGCGCACACATGCTCACACACACGCACTGGAACCATTTATCTAACGTTAACGTTATTACCAGCGGCTCTGACAACATAACTATTTTCAGCATCTGAGGAACAAGTACAACACAGGTAACCACTTTTGCTTCACTTCTTTGATAGCTCACAAGTCAAGTGGCTTTTATTGTCATTTCAACCATATATAGCTAGTACACAGGGCTTGACATTAACGCTTGTCCACGACAAGTGGATTTTTGAAGGGTCAAGTGAAAGAGAATTTTACTTGCCTGACCGGTCATGCAGACTGATTAAAACGTCAATAAAAAAAACCAAAAAAAAAAACAGCTATATTTGTGATATCCTAGGCCTGTGCCACTTATTATAAATTTTTTATTCTTATTCTGCTGTTGAAAGTAATGAAGTTCACGTAATTGTATCATTTGCTAGTGATCTAGTAACAGATGCGCCGTTTGATTGACAGGCGGCATATGTGTGTGTGCTGAACATGCGCGTGTTCCGAAAATGCTCGCGTTAATGCACGCCTGAACATTCAAATACATTTCAAAATTCCACCAAAATGCCCATCTTGGTAAGGTATTTATGTAAACACAGAGAGTGATATCTAAAGTGAGAGTAAACAGCAGAGAAAATGTCGGATTTGTAAGTATAAATGTAAGCTAATAGACCTGCTGCCGTCTAGTGTGTTATTATAATACACAAACAACCACAACAAGAAAACACTCACTGCTCTTGACTGAGTAACTTTAGTAGCTTTATAAAGTACTGATGGATTATAATCATACAGTGAAGACCAGTAGTAGTTTTATGTTGCATTTCATTCTGAATGTTTACTTGAATACTTGATAGACTACTGCTGTTAAAAACTTTTAAAGCTGTTAAAAAAAAAGCAACGAATTTTCTTAATTTGTATTTTTTGTTCTATTATTTTTAATTGATTTCTATTCATTGCTGTTTTTTATTGTTATTTTATTACTGACTGTTTACTAGTCTTGAATAATTACTTAAGAACTTGAAACCGTTCTTCTATAATTAACATATTAGTTAGCAGGGCTCCAGACTAAAAAAATAAATAAGGAGCCATTGGCTCCTAAAAAAAAACAAAAAAACATTTAGAAGCCACATGGCTGTTTTAGTTGCCACATCACAGAATTACTCGATTTAGATTGTTGTTAAAAAACAAGATAGAAAGCCAAAGAAAAGACAGCTGATAGCTCATTAATTGGGTGTTTAATATATATACTGTATAGTTGAGTGCACAAATTTGCATTCCCCTTATGTCTCATAAGTTTTCACACCCCTTTCAGAATTTATACAAATATAAGAGATAAAAGATTTTATTTTATTTAGTAATGCCCTTCAGAATCTACATAACAGGTATTTACATAAAGTATAATATGCATATTGTAGTGTGTTGCCTTCTTGAGCATCAGTGAATGTTTATGCAAAAATTGTTTATGAGTCCTTCAATGGTCTTAAGTATTAAAAGCTGGATCTCACATCACATATAAATAAATTTTATATATATATATATATATATATATATATATATATATATATATATATATAGTGTAAGTCATAGGTTTGCATACACTTAGGTTGAAGTCATTAAAACACATTTTTTAACCACTCCACAGATTTAATATTAGCAAACTATAGTTTAGGCAAGTTGATTAGGGCATCTACTTTGTGCATGACACAAGTAATTTTTCCAACAATTGTTTACAAACAGATTGTTTCACTTTTAATTGACTATATCACAATTCCAGTGTGTCAGAAGTTTACATACACTAAGTTAACTGTGCCTTTAAGCAGCTGGGAAAATTCCAGAAAATGATGTCAAGCCTTTAGACAATTAGCTTCTGATAGGAGGTATACTGAATTGGAGGTGTACCTGTGGATGTGTTTTAAGGCCTACCTTCAAACTCAGTGCCTCTTTGCTTGACATCATGGGAAAATCAAAAGAAATCAGCCAAGACCTCAAAAAAAAAAAAAAAAAAAAAAAAAAAAAAAAAAATTGTGGACCTCCACATGTCTGGTTCATCCTTGGGAGCAATTTCCAAATGCCTGAAGGTACCACGTTCATCTGTACAAACAATAGTACGCAAGTATAAACACCATGGGACCACGCAGCCATCATACCGCTCAGGAAGGAGACGCATTCGGTCTCCTAGAGATGAATGTAGTTTGGTGCAAAAAGTGCAAATCAATCCCAGAACAACAGCAAAAGACCTTGTGAAGATGCTAGAGGAAACAGGTAAACAAGTATCTATATCCACAGTAAAACGAGTCCTATATCGACATAACCTGAAAGGCTGCTCAGCAAGGAAGAAGCCAGTGCTCCAAAACCGTTATAAAAAAAAGCCAGACTACAGTTTGCAAGTGCACATGGGGACAAAGATCTTACTTTTTGGAGAAATGTCCTCTGATCTGATTAAATAGAAATATTACCTTTTGGCCATAATGACATTGTTATTTTTGGAGGAAAAATGGTGAGGCCTGCAAGCCGAAGATCACCATCACAACCGTGGCAGCATCATGTTGTGGGGGTGCTTTGCTGTAGGAGGGACTGGTACACTTCACAAAATAGATGGCATCATAAGGAAGGAAAATTATGTGGATATATTGAAGCAACATCTCAAGACATCAGCCATGAAGTTAAATCTCGGGCGCAAATTGGTGTTCTAAATGGACGATGACACCAAGCATACCTCCAAAGTTGTGGCAAAATGGCTTAAGGACAACAAAGTCAAGGTTTTGGAGTGGCCATCACAAAGCCCTGACCTCAATCTGATACAAAATTTGTGGGCAGAACTAAAAAAAGTATGTGCAAGCAAGGAGGCCTACAAACCTGACTCAGTTACACCAGTTCTGTCTGGAGGAATGGGCCAACATTCCAACAACTTATTGTGAGAAGCTTGTGGAAGGCTACCCAAAAAGTTTGACCTAAGTTAAACAATATAAAAGGCAATGCTACCAAATTGTATGTAAACTTACGACCCACTGGGAATGTGATGAAAGAAATAAAAGCTGAAATAAATCACTCTCTATTATTCTGACATTTCACATTCTTAAAATAAATTTGTGATTCTAACTGACCTAAGACAGGGAATGTTTTCTACGATTAAATGTCAGAAATTGTGACCTGGTCGAGATATATATATATATATACACTGTATATATGTGAGTGCATATATTAAATTGATTTTATACATATACACATACAGTGCATCCGGAAAGTATTCACAGCGCTTCACTTTTTTCACATTTTGTTATGTTACAGCCTTATTCCAAAATGGATTCAATTCATTATTTTCCTCAAAATTCTACAAACAATACCCCATAATGACAACGTGAAAAATTTGTTTGAAATCTTTGCAAATTTATTAAAAATAAAAAAAATGAAAAAAAAAAAAAAAAAAAAAAAAACACCCACCCACACACACACACGTACATAAGTATTCATAGCCTTTGCTCAATACTTTGTTGAAGGACCTTTGGCACCAATTACAGCCTCAAGTCTTTTGGAGTATGATGCTACAAGCTTGGCACACCTATTTTTGGGCAGTTTCTCCCATTCTTCTTTGCAGGACCTCTCAAGCTCCATCAGGTTGGATGGGGATCGTTGGTGCACAGCCATTTTCAGATCTCTCCAGAGATGTTCAATCGGGTTCAAGTCTGGGCTCTGGCTGGGCCACTCAAGGACATTCACAGAGTTGTCCCAGAGCCACTCCTTTGTTATCTTGGCTGTGTGCTTAGGGTCGTTGTCATGTTGGAAGAAGAACCTTCGCCCCAGTCTGAGGTCCAGAGCGCTCTGAAGCAGGTTTTCATCAAGGATGTCTCTGTACATTGCTGCATTCATCTTTCCCTCGATCCTGACTAGTTTCCCAGTTCCTGCCGCTGAAAAACATCCCCACAGCATGATGCTGCCACCACCATGCTTCACTGTAGGGATGGTATTGGCCAGGTGATGAGCGGTGCCTGGTTTCCTCCAGACATGACGCTTGCCATTCAGGCCAAAGAGTTCAATCTTTGTTTCTCATGGTCTGAGAGTCCTTCAGGTGCTTTTTGGCAAACTCCAGGCGGGCTGTCATGTGCCTTTTACGGAGGAGTGGCTTCTGACTGGCCACTCTACCATACAGGCCTGATTGGTGGAGTGCTGCAGAGATGGTTGTTCTTCTGGAAGGTTCTCCTCTCTCCACAGAGAAACCCTGGAGCTCTGTCAGAGTGACCATTGGGTTCTTGGTCACCTCCCTGACTAAGGCCCTTCTCCCCCGATCGCTCAGTTTGGCCGTGCGGCCAGCTCTAGGAAGAGTCCTGGTGGTTCCAAACTTCATCCATTTACGGATGATGGAGGTCACTGTGCTCATTGGGACCTTCAATGCTGCGGAAATTCTTCTGTACCCTTCCCCAGATCTGTACCTCAACACAATCCTGTCTTGGAGATCTACAGACAATTCCTTGGACTTCATGGCTTGGTTTGTGCTCTGACATGCACTGTTAACTGTGGGACCTTATATAGACAGGTGTGTGCCTTTGCAAATCATGTCCAATCAACTGAATTTACCACAGGTGGACTCCAATCAAGTTATAGAAACATCTCAAGGAAGATCAGTGGAAATAGGATACACCTGAGCTCAATTTTGTGTCAGGCTGTGAATACTTATGTACATGTGATTTTTTTCGTATTTTATTTTTAATAATTTTACAAAGATTTCAAACAAACTTCTTTCACGTTGTCATTATGGGGTATTGTTTGTAGAATTTTGAGGAAAATAATGAATTGAATCCATTTTGGAATAAGGCTGTAACATAACAAAATGTGGAAAAAGTGAAGCGCTGTGAATACTTCCAGATGCACTGTATATATATATAATAATATAATATATAATAACATAATTTTTTATATATATATATATATATATATATATAAATAAATAAAAAAATCTTAGTCTTTCTTTACTGTTACCAGATGGCCTAGACACAAAGACTATAAGAGTGCAAACTGAATGAAATCCCAGATGCAGTTTATTCTGCTGCTCCAATCCCAATCAACATTTGGTACATACCACAGGACTTTTAATTATAAACAAGCCCAAAATACACATGGGACTACTATTTTGAAATGTCTGCACTCCCAGTTGTGAACTCACTGATGTTTGATTCACTGAGAAAGTGACTCGAATTCACTGCTAACCTGAGCACCTGAGTTCAAATGAGCTCTTGTTGGGTGATTCATTATAAAGACCCGGTTCAAGAGTAATTTGTTCATGAATCGGGCATCATGGCTTGCGCTGTGTTTGTTGTTGCGTGTAGCCAGCGAGATCATATCATCAACAATAAGGGTGAAAAGTGGCGCAAGACACACTGGCGCTTTAAAGATGTATTCAATAACTCACAAGATGATATCTGACAAAACCCATATGAAAGCACACATCCCGACTGTCACCAATGAAGACTAGATTTTAAATTATTGTAACAATCATTTATTTTTGGTCGCAAAACCATTTTAGTCGCAGTCTGGAGCCCTGGTTAGTGTTATTACTTGTTGTGGTTTTGAAGCTGGTATTGAGAATCATAATGTTTCACTACCGACTACTGAATTTTTGATATTGTGAATTTATAGCCTTATCGTATTGATTCTCACAAAATCCTGTGGGAAACATAATAATATCACTTCAGAAGTGTGTTTCTATGTTTTTTCATTTTTTAATCTAGATGTTTTTTATGCATAGTGCTAATTTTTCCATAAGAATAACAGGTTCAAAGGTTGAACTTAAATTCTAAATTTCAAGTAATTGATTACTCCGTTTTTTTTTCTTTTTTTCTTTAGAGTACTTGACTACAAAATAACTCGAAATGCCCATCCCTAATGACAATAGTTATGACAAATGCACTTGCTGAACTGAAATCTTCCATTTAAATTGAGAATTTGCATTGTTTCTCTAATTTACCTTTAGTAACATGGGATTGTATGAAATTATGTTGAGATGATGTTATTTCTATGTGTGTAAGAGGGAGAGAATGTGTTTGAGGTCATCCACATGTTCTCATAGAGGCACTCTTCAGGAAGTCTCTGTCTTTAATGGTATTTGGTGACTTCTGAGTGAGTGATTGAGTGGGTGTCTCAGGTGTGCTGGCCTCAGGTCTGTTTGTGCAGTGCTGTAGCCAGGCTTTGCCACACAGGGCAGGAATGCTGGTGATGACGTGGTCACCGACAAAACGTTTTCACTGGAGCCCACTGTCATGGGGCATACGCACAAGACAAACACTATTAATCTTCATCACCTCACATCATTACATTACTCCTCATTTAGAAGAAGTATCCTCATCTTATCCAGAGCCACTTACTATACATTTTAATAAAGGGACGATCTCCCAGAGCAAACTTAGGTTCTTTCTCATGGGCACAATGGTGATGGGCCATGAACCTTTTGGGCTTTGAACTTACAACCTTTGGTTTACAAACCTACAACAGCCCTATTTTCCACCTCAAGCATACTAAAGTGGATCATCTAAAGTCAGTATATAATGTCCATACATGCAATAAAGAGAATTTCTGGTTCTGTTTTGGTTATGATTACAGATAAAAATTGATTATAATTTCATGAGTTTCACTTCAGTGGGCTATGAAGAAATCCAGCCTTGAACCAAGACTACTCAGTAAAACATGCATTGGAATCCCATTCATTAATGTGTAAAGTGGCAATAGCTGGTTTCTGTGTGGGTCAGCTTTCTGGCGTACTTCTTCACAGCCGGCAAAGATCAGGGTCAAGGATGATGGAAGAACTAGTTGTCATGGACATGTTTGATGATGCACTCACAATTTGGCATTTTGGCGCCGATTTGGTGGTTCTTTGCAGGCTAGAATCTCCAGTCGCTCCAGCTGGTTAAAGATCTGATCAATTCTGGCTTGTAGTTCATTCTCAAATACTGTAGGAAAATACAAACATTAATATAAGAAAACAATTTATAATTATATCCAATATTTCACAAAGAGTTCCTTTATATTAATCTTTGAACAAACACGAAAAAAGCAAAACTTAGTTACAAGGAGTAAAAATAAGTAATAGACAGCTTAAATCCCCTTAATGACAAAGCAAACAAATGCGTGCCACACACAAGGTGTAAATTTTACAGACAGAGTGAAGCAATGGAAGGCATATTCACTGATTGGGAATTAGTGTTGCTTCCTAGGAGAGAGCCTGAGACTGGTGGGAAACTTTTATCAGGCATTTTCAGAATCATGACAGAGCCACAACACCACCTCAGACATACACACACACAAACCAAACCACTCTGCAAGTCTCCTCTCCAGCATCCATTCTCCATCCTCTGTCAGCTCTTGCCCCCCACCCCATCACTCCTCCCTGTCCTTCCTGCTGTGGCACCAGCCTGGCTCCCAGCGCTCTGCTCCACCTCAACAGAACAATCAGCTGACTGTTGGCACCATGCTGACTCTGCAGACTTAAGTCTGCTACCAGATCTGTGGGACAGCTGCTAATTGATCTTGGCATTTGGCTGGTGAAACTTCACATGCTTAACTCACATGACCATGAACCAACATGGCACCAGCTTCGATAATTAAAGGGAGTCAGCCAGCTACCTCAACATATATTACTGTTTTATATGTCATTTTGCACGGTTATTCAATATTTTGCAAGAGAATATACAGGAGAATTAATTTACTGACAGGAAGTATTTTCCTGACAGCGTAAACAAACCCAAAACTACGCATCATGTCTACACACCACAAAAGTTGTGATTGGTCTGCTTTACAACTAGAGTCCCTTCCCCAGGATGACAAAAAATATATTTGAGGTAGCTTCGCATTTCCTCTAAAATTATATCAAGATCCACATATCATATCGCATTGAATTTGGGCTTGTTTAAATCTGAAGCATGTGCTGTTTTTATATTCTGTTAATGCTTTATTACGTTACCAGTGAAAACGCGACAGAAAGCCACATCTGTTTACAACTAAACATGTAACTGCGATTGCTTTCATTGCCTTTACTCGATTTATAAATTAAAAATTGGTCTGAGTGAAAAAATATGCTTGTTGTATTCTCTTTGTTGAAACCTTTACTATCTGCATGATGTTTTGCTTATGTTTGACATAGGGGTGTAAAAATGCATTGATGCCTTACAATTATTTTACTATAAATTCTCCTCCCTGCCCAGTAGGTTTCGATATGCATGAAAAATGTGAATCGGCAAAAACAAAAGGAGAATGTGAAAGTGAAATTGAAAGTGGAGATTTCTAGGAAAAATCTGTTTCTCACCCATACATCATATTGCTTCAGAAGACCTAGATTTAACCACTTGTGTCTCATGGATTACTTTTAGAGAATCAGAATCAGAATGAGCTTTATTGCCAAGTATGCTTACACATACAAGGAATTTGTCTTGGTGACAGGAGCCTCCAGTGTACAACAATACAAAAACAGCAGCAAGACATAGATAATAATAAAAAATAAAAAATAATTATACACATACGTACAGACACACACATACATACATACATACACACATATACATGGGTAGTGCAAATCTAATACAATCTGTTATGTACAGTGTAAATACAAATCTGTTATGTACAGTGCAAATGTTTTTTTGTTTTTTGTTTTCCAGAGGAATGAAATGGCAGAAGAGGTTGGATGTGTTGGATAAATATAAGAAAGACTAAACTGTGCATTGCACATAATTATTGCTCAATGGGGCAATTTAACTGTTCATGAGATGGATAGCCTGAGGGAAAAAAACTGTTCCTGTGCCTGACGGTTCTGGTGCTCAGAACTCTGAAGTGTCGGCCAGAAGGCAACAGTTCAAAAAGGTAGTGGTGAGTGGGGTCCAGACTGATTTTTCCAGCCTTTTTCCTCACTCTGGAAGTGTATAGTTCTTGAAGGGGGGGGGGGGGCAACCAATAATCCTCTCAGCAGTCCGAACTGTCCTTTGTAGTCTTCTGATGTCTGATTTCGTTGCTGAACCAAACCAGACAGTTACTGAAGTGCAGAGGACAGACTCAATGACCGCTGAGTAGAACTGTATCAGCAGCACCTGTGGCAGGTTGAACTTCCTCAGCTGGTGAAGGAAGTACAACCTCTGCTGGGCCTTTTTCACAATGGAATCAATGTGGGTCTCCCACTTCAGGTCCTGTGAGATGATAGTGCCCAGCAACCTGAATGACTCCACTGCTGCCACAGTGCTGTTTATAATGGTCAGGGGGGTCAGTGTTGGGGTGTTCCTCCTAAAGTCCACAATCATCTCCACTGTTTTGAGCGTGTCCAGCTCAAGGTTGTTTTGACTGCACCAGACAACTAGCTGTTCAACCTCCCTTCTGTATGCAGACTCATCGTCATCTCGGATAAGGCCGATGACAGTGGTGTCATCTGCAAACTTCAGGAGCTTGACAGAGGGGTCCTTGGTGATCCAGTCATTGGCGTAGAGGGAGAAGAGTAGTGGGGAGAGCACACATCCCTGGGGGGCACCAATGCTGATTGTACAGGTGCTGGAAGTGAGTTTCCCCTGTCTCACAAGCTGCTGCCTGTCCATCAGAAAGCTGGTAATCCACTGACAGATAGACGTGGGAACAGAGAGCTGGTGTAATTTATTCTGGAGTATAGCTGGGATGATGGTGTTGAAAGCCGAACTGAAGTCCACAAAAAGGATCCTTGCATATGTCCCTGGTCTGTCCAGATGTTGTAGGATATGATGCAATCCCATGTTGACTGCATCATCCACAGACCTGTTTGCTCGATAAGCAAATTGAAGGGGATCTAGAAAGGGTCCAGTGATGTTCTTCAGGTGGGCCAACACCAGTCTCTCAAATGATTTCATGACCACAGACGTCAGGGTGACAGGTCTGTAGTCATTAAGTCCTGTGATTTTTGGTTTCTTTGGGATGGGGATGATAGTGGAATGTTTGAAGAAACATGGGACATGCTACCTTTATGCATTTTTGGAGCTTTAAAATTCTGGTTCCCATTTAATTGCACTGTATTGACCTACAAAACTGAGATATTCATCTAAAAATCTTTGTGTTCTGCAGAAGAAAGAAAGTCATACACATATAGGATGGAACGAGGGTGAGTAAATGATGAGAGAATTTTAATTTTTGGGTGAAATATCCCTTTAAGTAATATTGATCATATGTGAACAAGCATTATTGCAAGTTGTGATCAAGAGCATGGTATGCGGAGGCAGAAACTCAACAATTAAGAAAAGAGGTTTGCTATTAATAAGGAAATATGGACAGAACTGCCAAGCTGTGACTGTCATTTTGTTTAGGAGTGAGTAATCTGTTTGAAAAGCATATCTTATCGATAGGATTGATGGTTGACAGTGTCAGTATGAGAAGACCTGTTTAATGCTACTGCAAGCAAATACACACACTGACTTACAGTGGACTGACTGTCGATCTGTTGTCTCCAGTCGTCCCAATTGAGACTGAACCTCCTGGATTTGTCTGGTTATAAAAGACACAGAAGGGGTGAGAGGAGAGAGAGAGTTAAATAATGTGCCTCATGAAAGCCATTATTCAAATGTGTTGTTAGAGACATAAAAACACTTTACATTCATAAGTGTGTTCAGCTTATATCAAGTATGACGTCAGTATTCAGTGTCTGCATTAAAAATGCTCTAATTTACAGTCAGTGTTACCAGTTGATCAAGACAAATATGGCACACCTACACTCACTGTGCAACACTATAAAGCTGGCAGACTCTAATAAAGTGAAGTTAAATACCTAAACAAAGTATTAGATCAATAACAGAGAATAAAATAGAAAAACTTCATCATTATCTACACTTACCCCTATAACAGATGTTGTCAGACCAAACCAGCTTATTAATATTTCAATTATACAGACTCCAACGTGCTTTTTTTATGTGTTAGATGTGTTTAGAGTGAATTTATAAGACATTAAGCATTGTAATGATCAAACAGAATTCTGTAATGTAAGAGAATTGTAATGATTTGGAGAATTCTGTTTAAAGATAATCTAGCTAACTAGCAAAGGATTATCATGAACAGCATTAACGAACTCACTTATTGGTCTGATGGTAAAGCGTCTCCATCTTCAGTGACGCCACCAATTTCAAAGTAAAAACCTCTTAATCAATAGCTACGAGGTGTTTTAATTCTTTCGTTATCGTTTACTTTCACATATCGCTGTCAAAGTAAAGTACACACGTCACCACGAAAAAGGACCTCTTTTTAGACGCCCTCTCACTCGCCTGACTGACTTCAGCTGTGGACAAGAGAACAGCGCCACCAGTGAGGAATGACAGTAATTGAAGTTCTCAATAGGAAACAGAGGTGATGCTTCACAATGAAAAGTTTTTAAGCAGGAATGGGAACACCGGATATCTTATCACCATTTTATAACTAACATCCTCTAAGCGAAAAGATGCCCATCAGTGAAAATTTACCATGGGAACTGTAGTTTCTGAAAAAAAAAAAAAAAAAAAAAAACTACGATAAAACTGGAAGCATGGCATTAGCCATCAGTGTCATAAAAATTAAATAATAAAAAATAACAAACAAAATGACTGAAAGATTAAGAAAGATTCTAACACTATTTAAAGTGAAACCCACTTTTTTAACAGTTGTGCTGAAATCTGACTCCCTGCCAAATTTGTACTCCCTGCTACCTGATTGGTCCTTATCCCTAAAGCCCACCCCTAATCCTAACCATAGTAGAGAGTCATTGGCCTCTATCCCTAAAGGCCACCCCTACCCCTACCCCTAAACAAAACCACACTAGGGAGTCAAAAATCAGCACGACGCCTGAAGTATTTTTCCTATTCATTTGTTTTTCCATGTGGGTTTCATAAAGTACTTAATAAAAGGGTTTTAAGCCATGAACCAAACCAACCATCTCTAAGGTGAATCATTCACAACATCATAAACTTTGATTTGAATCGAGAAAATTAACTACTAAACTACTAAGTACTACAAAAAATTATTTCAACTCGTCCCTTCTTTTCTTAAAAAAAGAAAAAGAATCAAAGTTACAGTGAAGCACTTACAATGGAAGTGAATGGGACCAATTGTATGATTTTTGCTTTTTTTTTGTAAAGGAGGGGCAAGTCAAAATTATGTTTTGTGGTAATCAATATTATGCCACAAATGCTGTCGATTGAGCTTAACTTGTATTGAACCCGGAATATTCCTTTAACATCTTTCATGAGGGAATGAACTACAGACCCATGAAGCATTGCGAAATGATGGAATGAAAAAGTAATTAGTAAAAAGAATCAGTAAGAAAATATTCAGATATTTACATATTTAAGTATTTTGAGAGACCGACTGACGATTACGGCATTCAAAAGACTTCTGGAGTGGGCGGTCACTGCTACTTCTTTTGCCGCAATTTGTTCGGAGTGATTCTTATGCTGCGTTCCATTCAACTCTGAAAGTTGGATTTTCCAATTTACTACTGGAAAAAGTGCAATGGAACGTCACTTGAAGTCATAATTCCAACCTGGAAAGTCGTGCGGAAATTTTAAACTCCGATTTCGCCAAGATGCAGGTGTGTGACGTCACACAATCATGTCGGCACCCCGGAAGATATACAAATAAGTGATAAACATTAATTTTATTAAATAATATCAATAAATGAGTCAAAGTTCCTACATTACATGATATTAAAGCGTGATTAACAAACGTTAGCAGAGTAGCAGGTGTTCAAAACATGGTAAATTATACTCTCTTTTGATAAGCGTACACCTGTAGCACAAATGGTAGCGTTGCAGATTGTTTCTGAATTGGGTTATTAAGAGACATCTCTGGTGACAGTCAAACACCTGTTAAGATAACGGGAGCGTTGCAGTTTTGTTTCCTTAAACGTCATCTTCCGAGCATCTGGCTATGGAATGCATTTATGGTTGGAGATCGAACATATCAAGTTGGAATATCCCACAGCAGATTTGAATGGAACGCAGCATAATAGACCTTATTCACCGTGGCCACATTTGATTTTTTGATGTGAATGAAAACGAGGCTGTGTGGGATAAACTTACGGTGTCTTCAGTGACATGTCTTATTTTACACAACTCGTGTTTTCTGGAGTTTGTCTACTAAAATTTCTCAGAAAGTTTTTTTTTTTCTTCAACGGAACGATCCAAAACACTTTTAACAACAGTACAGTCCATTGAAGAAAATGTCTATCTGGCTGAGTCGGAATGGCATATTACCCATACTATCTTTACTACCGTTACTAGTTCTGCAATATCTGTCTATGGCAGAAATAGTACGAGTAGTATGGTAGTATGCCATTCTGAAATCTGCCGGAGTTGTGCCTCTGTGTCATTACCGTCAAAAAGGCAAGATGGCGCTATTGTGAAAAAGATTTAAAAGTTGGGTTCCGGAAATAAAAATCCCAGTAATATTTGGGATGTGAATTCATTGTTAACCTTAACTTATAAACCTTTAAAGACAGACCTACCGTGAGCTCTGAGGATGTTAATGAATGGTAGGCTATGCCCCTGTTGAAGCACACTCTCTCTAAACTCTCAAACAACTTGTATATCTGCAAATATTTGAATATTTTTGCAATAAAAAAAAAAAAAAAACTGTTTCTATACTTATAAACAATAACTTTAAAACAATAGTTTTATATTTTTCCATCATTTAACATTCGATTACGTCATTCACAATGCTTCAAGGGTTTGTAGTTAATTCCTTCAATACAGATAGTAGGTACACAGTCTTGTACTTGTCTAAATTTCAAATACTTATTTGCCTCAAATCAAATGTTGTGATTCACCTCAGAGCTGGTAAGTTTGGTTCATAGCCTATAACTCTTTTGTGAAGGAACTTACTTACTTTTTGCCTTTAGGATCATACAGGTATTGAAACATTATTTCTTAAAAATGAACTTTGAGTAACACGGACTGATGGCTTTAACAGTAGCATATACCATTGATGAACAACCTCAGAGTTTATGGTAGGCCAGTCTTTAAAATTTTATAAGTTATTGTGAAAAATCAATTAGTCAATTAGAAAAATAAATCAGAAAATAAATGGAATTTTTACTTCCAGAACCAGACTGTTGTGCTCTATAGCAGTGGTTCTCAACTACAATAGAGTGTTATTGGTTTTGACATCACAGCAACATACATACAGTGGCATGCAAACGTTTGGGCACCCCTGGTCAAAATTTCTGTTGATGTGAATAGTTAAGTGAGTAGAAGATGAACTGATCTCCAACAGGCATAAAGTTAAAGATGAAACATTCTTTTCAACATTTTAAGCAATATTAGTGTTTTGTTTTTATTTTGTAAAATTTTAGAGTGAAAAAAGGGAAAGGAGCACCATGCAAAAGTTTAGGCACCCCAAGAGCTTTGAGCTCTCAGATAACTTTTACCAAGGTCTCAGACCTTAATTAGCTTGTTAGGGCTATGGCTTGTTCACAATCATCATTTGGAAAGGCCAGGTGATGCAAATTTCAAAGCTTTATACATACTCTGACTCCTCAAATCTTGTCCCAACAATCAGCAGCTATGGACTCCTCTAAGCAGCTGCCTAGCACTCTGAAAATTAAAACAATTGATGCCCACAAAGCAGGAGAAGGCTATAAGAAGATAGCAAAGTGTTTTCAGGTAGCCGTTTCCTCAGTTCATAATGTAGTTAAGAAATGGCAGTTAACAGGAATGGTGGAGTTCAAGTTGAGGTCTGGAAGACCAAGAAAACTTTCATAGAGAACTCCTCTCTGTTAGATTGCTAGAAAGGCAAATCAAAACCCCTGTTTGACTGCAAAAGACCTTAAGGAAGATTTAGTAGACTCTGGAGTAGTGGTGCACTGTTCTACTGTGCAGCGACACCTGCACAAATATGACCTTCGTGGAAGAGTCATGAGAAGAAAACCTTTCCTGCATCCTCACCACAAATTTCAGAGTCAGAAGTTTGCAAATGAACATCTAAACAAGACTGATGCATTATGGAAACAAGTCCTGCAGACTGATTAAGTTAAAATATAACTTTCTGGCCGCAATGAGCAAAGGTATGTTTGGAGAAAAAAGGGTGCAGAATTTCATGAAAAGAACACCCCTCCAACTGTTAAGCATGGGGGTGGATCGATCATGCTTTGGGCTTTTGTTGATGCCAGTGGCACAGGGGAACATTTCACTGGTAGAGGAAAGAATGGATTAAACTAAATACCAGCAAATTCTGGAAGCAAACATCACACCATCTGTAAAAAAGCTGAAGATGAAAAGATGATTGCTTCTGCAACAGTATACTGGTCCAAAACACGCCTCAAAATCCACAATGGACTACCTCAAGAGGCGCAAGCTGAAGGTTTTGTCATGGCCCTCACAGTCCCCCGATCTAAACATCATCGAAAATCTGTGGATAGACCTCAAAAGAGCAGTGCATGCAAGACGGCCCAATAATCTCACAGAACTAGAAGCCTTTTGCAAGGAAGAATGGCTGAAAATCCCCCAAACAAAAATTGAAAGACACTTAGCTGGCTACAAAAAGCTTCTACAAGCTGTGGTACTTGCCAGGGGGTGTTAAAAAGTACTGACCATGCAGGGTGCCCAAGCTTTTGCTTTGGGCCCTTTTCCTTTTTTGTCATTTTGAAACTGTAAAAGATTCATATAAAGTAAAACTGCTTAAAATATTAAAGAAATGTCATCTTTAACTTTAAGCCTTTTGGAAATCAGGCCATCTTTTGCTCGCTTAGCTATTCACAGCAACAGAAATTGGCCAGGGGTGCCCAAACTTTTGCATACCACTGTATATGGGAAGTATTTTTCCTTTTCTTTTAAAGGTTGATAAGCCTATTTTATTTATTTATTTATTTATTTATTTTTTTGCAATCTCAACTTTACTTGATGATATTGTTGCATTTTATTATTTGCATTTAGTATAGCTTTATTTTCTGCTGTCCATGACACTTTATGGACATTAGAATAAACCTGCTGCCCATTTTTGGGTCATGAACTACGAGTTGAGAACCACTGCAGTATAGTTTAGGCCCATGTATTCATGATTTAAATTCACGCAATGGTAACTATCGTATTTTGATGGAAACTATGGTTACCATGGTAAATTTTTGTCTTTTAAATGATCTGTCTACCTTAATATTTGCATTGTGTTTAGCAATTAGTAGCAAGCTTTAAACTTAAACTGAGTGAATTAAAGCAGTTTTCCCACAGGATCTTTGTATTCTGCATTACCACAGAAATCTGCTTCATAAAGCCCTTTAAATGACAGCTATTAATGTAAACCTAAATCCCCTGTGTAATATGAATCACCCAGCAATTGTGCTTTTTATGAAAGATGTAGGATGGTTACAGCTTGAGGCCTGGGGGAAGGTGTGTTGACTTTCATCCCTTGATAATAATGAAATTTCTCTGGGCTACTTTTTGTCAACTGCTTTCACTCAATCCAGCTTTGTCTAATTATGTTGGTTTCCGCAACCCTGTATCAAAACGCTCCAGTCAGTTTTGGTGCCTCCCATGCCTGAAGTTACAGACACAAAAATAATGATATCAAACTTTCCACAGGAGAGGCAGACAGATCTCACACAGATACCAGTGGCTATGAAGAGCAAGATGAGATGGTTTGTTGATCTGTTCATCACAGTTTGACACGATTGAGTGGATGAAAGTGACATTGATTTCTCTTCATTGGATTTTTCCCCCCTGTGGTAAACCTCAACAATGTCATCACTGAATTCTGAGACAGGTTTGTCTGTGCGTGTGATGTGTAAGTATGTGTATCTTAAGATGTACATGGGTAAACAGAACAAGACAGAGCAATTTTAGGGTATTGGCACCCCTTTAAACACTGCAAAAAAATCTGTTTAAGAATAGTTTATCCAAAAAAATAATAATTCTGTCATAATTACCATATGGCTTTCTTTCTTGTGGTTTCTTCCAAACCTATCATATAGCTTCAGAAGACTTGGAATATGACACACAACTCGCATGGACTACCGTTATGATACTTTTGGGACCTTTTTAAGCTTTAAAGGGAGTTACTATCAACTGTAATTGTATTGAAAGAATGTTCCGCATATGAAAGAAAGTCATATAAATTTGGGATGACATGAGGATAGATAAGTAAATTATGAAAGAATTTAATTTTTTTTTTGGGAGAACTACTAATTTAATACTTTTTTTTTTTTGTCTTGTTTATTGTACATTTAAGTGGGAAGCAAAATTAGCTTAAGATATAAAATTTAATATCAAGTTTTACCCCATTGACAGATTGTTTTCTATAAATGTAAACAATTTTGTACATTTATGCTTTATCTTGTTTTAACCCTAAAAAGGTTGTTTTACACATAAGAGGCTGGGGAGAGGTTTTGTAAAAATAAAATATTGAAAAGGAGGTCCCTGCAAATACTGGGGGCATGTGACTTTGTATATAAAAATCTAAAAGTAACATGGCAGCATTTTTTTAACAAGACAGCTGACCTTGAGGCAAATGTTTCTATATCTTTTCAATGTTATTTTCATGATTTCTACAAGCTGTAAAATTGAAAATAAAATCAATTAAAAATGTTTTTTTTTAAAAAAACATGAAAATGTATTATGTGGGCCAACAAAAGTTCACCCAAAAATGAAAACCTTCTCATGCCCTCATGCCATCCCTTATGTGGATGACTTACTTTCTTCTACAGAACACAAAGATTTTTAGAAGCATATCTCAGCTCTGTAGGTCCATATAGTGCAAGTGAATGGTGACCAAAACTTTGAAGCTCCACAAAGCACATAAAGGCAGGATAAAAGTAATCTATCAGACTCCAGTGGTTTAATGAATGTCTTCTGAAGTGATGTAATTGATTTTGGGTGAGAACAGACCAAAATATAACTCCTTTTTCATTGTGTATATTTTGCCATTGAAGTCACTAGGTACGATCATCATTTCAAGCTCGATTACATTTCCTAGTGATTGAAGCATGCCCACAACACTAGATGGCACTAGGAATTGTAATCGTGTTTGAAATCATCATTACCAAGAACACTTATATTTTTATAGGAAAACTGAGTTACATTTTGGTCTTTTCTCACCCAAAACCGATTGGATCGCTTAAGAAGACATGGATTAAAAAAACTGGAGTCATGTAGTTTACTTTTATGTTTCCTTTATCTGTTTTTTGGAGCTTCAGAGTTTTGGTCACCATTCACTTGCATTGTGTGGCCCTACAGAGCAGAAATATTCTTCTAAAAATCTTAATTTGTGTTCAGCAGAAGAAAGAAAGTCATACACATCTGGGATGGAATGAGGGTGAGTAAATTGAGAGAATTGACATTTTCTGTGAACTATTCCTTTAAGGATGTTTTTACTGGAAAACACAATAGATAAACTGATTAAGAAAATCAGTGAATTTTTTTTGCAGTAAAAATAATGGACACAGTCCATTTTATCCAAGTCATTCGTCTCTAGTCTACTGGCAACCAGAGGTGATCTTGGGTCAGGTGTGTGTAATTATGGGTGTCTGTGTTCTTTCGTGTGTATGAGTGTGTATTTGTATGTGTTATTCAAGATCAGGGCAGCTACCTGTTTTGATTGGTGTTGAAGTTTACTCCCCCAAAGCATTAGTGTGGTGGGTGAGACAGGCAGGTTTGAATGGAGGCTAAATGGAGCTGCTGGTGGTTGATACCTGTCTCTCCAGGCTACTTCTCTGAAACAGTGGCCCTTTTTTAACTCCTGTCTACCCTCCACCCAGCTCGCCCCCAGCACAATCTCTCTTCATGCTCCTAATTGCTCTTCACCCACCCTCTCCTCTGTGCACTCCATCCTTACTGTCATAACACCTCCTGGGGGCAAGAGAGAGATGAGCCATGAGAAACAGAGGTGGAGAAAAACAGGAAAGTTGAAAAGAATGGGATGATTATTCTGGGAACAGGAAGTAGATAGAATGGAATGATGTTTGCTTCTTTTTTCTATCATATTTTCAGAAGTTACACATGTCAAAACAATCTTTCCTCCAGCGACAGAGCATCATTCAGCCTTTTCCCATCACACTCCAACACATACACAGACATACACTCATGCACCTGACAACCAGAGGCAGGGTTTTTTTGGCAAGGTATGCTGATAATGTGCTAAATGCCCTGATGATCTGTTTTAGTTGTGAAATTAACAGAAATGCCACCCCAAAGAGAATTGTTTTACTCTTTCGTAGCCTTGGAGCACAATGGAGTTCTCAATTATGTTTAATTTAAGTATCAGCATTGTCTCAGATGTTTCTACTAAAATTCCTTATGGAAAATAAAAATGGATACAAATGAGACAATTGTTGAGCCCTGGTATTTTGGTCTTGGAAGAATTTGATGAGAAACATTTGCGCAAAAATCTTTGACTTTTGATTACAGGCTGTATCTTGGCAAATATGTGCACAGTTTAAGACATTACTTAGACATTACTCAACTTGGGTCTAAGGAGAAAAATTTGAAAAGTAGCTAAATTAATTTAACACAAGTCTTCATTTGCGCTCCATTTAATCTCTTTGCTGTCTAGGAGAGTTTGTGATTTTTCTTTCCTATGGAAACAAAACAGACACAATTTTTTAAAAAGTAGGTAATGGTTTATTATGTCGATGTTTCTGTTGGTTTAAAGGAATGTTCCGGGTTCAAGTTAATCTCAATCGACAGCATTTGTTGCATAATGTTAATTACCATAAAAATTTATTTCAACTCGTCCCTCCTTTTCTTAAAAAAAAAAAAAAAAAAAAAAGCAAAATTCGAGGTTTCAGTGAGGCACTTATAATGGAAGTAAACATGGCCAATTTGTGGAGGGTTTAAACAGAAATGTGAAGCCTTTAATTTATATAAGCACTTTCATTAATTCTTCTGTTAAAACTTGTGTATTATTTGAGCTGTAAAGTTGTTTAAATCATCATTTTTACAGTCATTTTAGAGTTTTATGGTTTGTTGACATTACATCGTCATGGTATCAAACTTTATAGCCATGTGGCTATAACTTTACACAGAAAAGGTTAGTAAGTGATTTTATCATGTTTACACACATATTGTTTTTGTCTTGTGGCTAGACTTTTGAAAAAGTGAGTATTTTAATATAATAAAATTGGCCCCCATTCATAAGAACCTCTATTTTTGCTTTATATATATATATATATATATAAAGAAAAGGAGGGATGAGTCAAAAATAAATTTTTGTGGTACTCAACATTATGCCACAAAAGCTGTCGATTGAGTTTAACTTGTATTGAACCCAGAATATTCCTTTAAAATGCAGTTTTATATGCCAATACATGTGCCTGGTCTATTATCATTTCTTATGTCAGAGCAGGTCATGGTAAATCCATATAAAAATCAAATACACCATTATATTTTTAACCTCTCCATAGCTGTATAACAACAAACCTGTTGTTCTGTGGCAAGTATAAAGCATAGAATAAAGAGAACAGAGCACAGATAAATTCACATATACAGAGAATTTATTTATTTATTTATTTATTTATTTTCCTGGGCTTTAAGAACATGCATCTTGTGGCTGTGGGTAATCCAAGCATACACACTCACTGTGGCCATACCACCTGTGAGAGACTGCACCATTGCCCCTCCAGCACCATCTGAAGAAGAATTTGTTCCATCATCCCCTCTTTCTCTGTCTTGCTGTGTGGTATCATAAACAGCACAGATCTAAAGTGATACCCATACATCTCACAACTCTGCAGTGTTTGACAATTACTTGTTATATGCTTGGTGTGTGTATGTATATATATATATATATATATATATATATATATATATATACACACACACACACACACACACACACACTGGCGGCCAAAAGTTTGGAATAATGTACAGATTTTGGTGTTTCGGAAGGAAATTGGTACTTTAATTCACCAAAGTGGCATTCAACTGATGTAAAAATCAGCACCATCACTATTTGAAAAAAGTAATTTTTGATCAAATTTAACAGGCCCCATTTCCAGCAGCCATCACTCCAACATCTTATCCTTGAGTAATCTGTAAATTGCTAATTTAGTACTAGATAAACACTTGCCATTATATCAAACACAGCTGACAGCTATTTGGTTCATTAAATGAAGCTCTACACTGTCTTTGTGTTTGTTTTTAAGTTGCCACAGTATGCAATAGACTGGTATGTCTTAAGGTCAATATTAGGTAAAAAATGGCAAAATATCATTGTTTTGAATAATGAAGGCTATACAATACTTGAAATTGCCAACAAACTGAAGATTTCATACAAAGTCGTACACTAGTCTTCAAAGACAAAGGACAACTGGCTCTAACAAGTACAGAAAGAGATGTGGAAGGCCAGATGTATAACTAAACAAGAGGATAAGTACATCAGAGTCTCTAGTTTGAGAAATAGACGTCTCACATGTCCTCAGCTGACAGCTTCATTGAATTCTACCTGCTCAACACCAGTTTCATGTACAACAGTAAAGAGAAGACTCAGGGGTGCAGGCCTTATGAGAAGAATTGCAAAGAAAAAGCCACTTTTGAAACAAAAAGAAAAGGTTAGAGTGTGCAAAGAAACACAGACATTTGACAACAGATCATTGGAAAAGAGTGTTATGGATCTTAACCCCATTGAGCTTTTGTGGGATCAGCTAGACTGTAAGGTGCGTGAGAAGTGCCCGACAAGACAGCCACATCTATGGCAAGTGCTACAGGAAGCATGACGTGAAATGTCACCTGAGTATCTGGACAAACTGACAGTTAGAATGCCAAGGATCTGCAAAGCTGTCATTGCTGCAAATGGAGGATTTTTTGATGAGAACTCTTTGAAGTAGTTTTCAGAAGTTCTGAATTTTTTTAATTTTTTTTTAATTTATTTTTTTTGTAATATTAACTTTATGCTATTAATGTACTGACTATACATTGTGATCAGTTGAATGCCACTTTGATGAATAAAAGTATCAATTTCTTCCCATAAGAGCAAAATCTGTACTTTATTCCAAACTTTTGGCTGCCAGTGTATATATGTTCACTCCAATTCCCAATGGCAAAGCTATCATTATTCATAGCATCCCAGAGTCAACTCTAATAATAATATTGCTAGTAATATGTTTATTAATAACTGGAGCTCAGGATGTGAGAATTGAAAAAATATTGTGTGTAACCAAATACCTGCTCTTGTTGTGTTTCAAAAGATTCATGTAGAGATACACTGAAAAAAAATTTCAGTTTCTTTGATATGAAATTAAAATGTAGGCTCTACTAAAATACTTTGTGTAGGGAAAACCTAAATTAATTGAGGTAACCTAATTTAAATTTAATCTGTTCAAATTACTGGAAATCCCATGCCTGGTTTCTGCAATACATTGATGTATTGCTGAATATTATTCACATAGTCCAAACACAATTGGAATAAGTGAACATATATTGATTGTACACAATTAAATTAAGTTGATACCAAATGCTAAAGAATTGTGTTGCGTTAGCTCATTTTAAATAAGTTAATTGAGCAAGCAGTAAAAATCCCGTTGAGTGAACACCATCCGTTAGAAGTTTGAATCCATTTGAACATTTTATGGCAAACTGATCATATCACTTTTTGAGGACTGTGTTAAATATCACTTGAACTTTACGCAATATAATTATGTTCTCATCTCAAACATAAATGTATTAAGTTGATTTCAAGTGTAATGATATTTTCAATAGAGCTGCTTTCCCTTTTTTCAGTGTACAAGCTATAGAGCAACAGTGCTGTTTTATATACTAATACATATTATATATGTTATTATTAAAATATACACATTAATAAAATAACATTTGTAAAATTAGATTGTTAAGATGCATTCAATTTAGCTGTAGTTTCATGTCAGAGTTGCTTTATTTTTCTCACATGCCAAGGTATTTTATTGGTGAAGAATGAGAATTCACAAACATATTGAGAAGGTATAGAAAACTCAAAAGAGCCATTGATTGGTTGAGAAATTATATGATAAAATAATCATATCCTTGTAACAAAGGTAACAATGTACAAGATGGCTGACTGTCCATAGAGAGAGTGCAGATGGGTGCATGACAGATAGGCTTGATAAGAAAGGGGGTGGACAGCGGACAAAGAGCTCCAATCACAAGAAATCTTTAGGTGAACACATGTGATGTGTATGTGTATGAGAGAGAGACAGAATGTTGATGTGAAGAGGAGAGGAGTGAAGGCTGCTCCTGCCTCCTATCTGCTGTTGTCTTTAGTGCATTTGTTGATCAGTCTTGGAAACTCGTGTTGTCACAGCTTATGGAGGTCAGTCCAATACTGGATCTGATCATTCTGTGTGTGTATATGTGTTTGTTATGTATTAACAACAGTACTGAATGTAATGTTTTCTGATGTTCAGACATTTGGTTGTGCAATTATGTTTAGGTGATATTTCAACACTTGTTTAAGGAGCGAATTGTATGATATGTGTGGGATGAATGTTATTCTGGGTGGCTTTGGGTTTTAGCTTAACAGGTGTTAGCACTACACCAAGGCTCATGAGAAATCCTCTCCCACCATTTTCCCAGCCCTCGGCCATCCAGTCAGAATTGCGAGAAGACTTAACCCTGATCTGTGTATCAGTGTGTATGACTGTATGTTGGTTGCAAAGCTGAACTACATAATGCACAAGAGACAACTTGGGAAAGATGTCTAATATTTTTCAGCAGAAATGTTTTCCTTTAGGTTTTGCAAAAGTTCCCTGTGATCTTTTGTCTTTGTGGAAGTATTCATAAACAGCTACTGCTGTTTAAAATGTATATGAGTGTGCAAGAAAGAATGAGAATGTCTGTGTGTAGAAACCACCTCCTGTTGATTTCTATCTAACCTTTGCCCTTAAACCTATTTTTTCAAACCTATTTCTTCAGTTACCCACCATAACAGGCCCCTCCACCTACCATATATATCTTATAAGCCATCATCTAAAGAGACAGCTGCCTTATCACTCACTCAATCCAGACACTGAATGTGTGAACACGACCCGTTGAGAAATAAAGTTCCAAATGCAAGTTCGGGAGAAGCTTGTTCATTTAGGCCTACCAATCGTATCCCAAGAATATATAAGCAGCTGTTTCCCTCACTCCGGTGATGATTCTTCTGTAACCCCCCACCTCCCCATCTCCACCTTTATATTTTATGACGCCTATACTAATTATTATTCAAAAGTGTCAAGCCTCTCTATTATGGACAGCACACAAAATCCGTTTACCTTAATTCACTCCAGGACTATATGAACCCGTGAACTTGTGAAATACCAGTAAATCAACTCTGGCAATTTCTTGGAATGAGAAGTTGTAACATTACCGGAAAAGTTATATTTTGATGATGTATGCACATAGCCGTAAGATTAACAGTTAAGCACGTAGGAGGTCAGGATGCACTGATGTAAGAAGTCTGCTTTAGGCCAATCACAAAGTTCTGATGGAGATGACGCAATTACTTTGCGCAGTTTAACGCCTGTGACTCAGGAGTCAAAAAAATTTCGTTAGATTGGACAGGTTGAAACTAAAGCGCTTGTCTTCATCCAAGCAGATGAAGAAATCTGCTTACAGAAACAGTAAGTAACTCTGTTACTTATGATAAAATAACTAGTCTCTTTCGGGAACAAGGTATACACAGGACCAAAAGCCAGGTGAAGGTAGAAGCCTACTTATTCTGTGCTGTATTTTAACCTCGTGCGACCCTGCTTCCACGTGTGGATGTTGTATTTTGGCTTCTGGCGCACCGAGTCACATAACACAACAACATGACGTTGATTTCTGTTAAGCGCTTCTACAGGCGCAAAGCCAACAAAAGTGCCTCTGGTAAGAAAGGTTTCAATTAAAAAACTATTTGGGTGTAAAGAGTAGTGACATTAGTTTCGTTTGATATGCCGCTTAAATAATTTTTTGAGCATCAGCGTGCTGATAAACATGATGCCACATACGTGGATTTTGGGACATTATTCCCTCAAAAGTTGAAAAGACATGTTTGTTATTTTGATAACTTTCAACATTACCAACATCTTTTGGTTATTTAACTTAATTTTAATATACATTTTTGTTACACATATACAGTTGTGCTCAAAAGTTTGCATACCCTGTCAGAAATTGTGAAATTTTGGCATTGATTTTGAAAATATTACTGATCATGCAAAAAACTGTCTTTTAATTATGGATAGTGATCATATGAAGCCATTTATTATCACATAGTTGTTTGGCTCCTTTTTTAAATCATAATGATAACAGAAATCACCCAAATGGCCCTGATCAAAAGTTTACATACCCTTGAACGTTTGGCCTTGTTACAGACACACAAGGTGACACACACAGGTTTCAATGGCAATTAAAGGTTAATTTCCCACACCTGTGGCTTTTAAAATTGCAATTAGTGTCTGTGTATAAATAGTCAATGAGTTTGTGGAGAAATACAGGCTGCTCTGGAAAAAGATGGTGTGGTTGATTCAAGGAGCACAATACGACGATACTTGAACAAAAATTAGCTGCATGGTCGAGTTGCCAGAAAGAAGCCAATGCCACAAAAAAGTCCTGTTACAATATGCCTGACAACACCTTGACACGCCTCACAGCTTCTGGCACACTGTAATTTGGAGTGACGAGTCCAAAATAGAGCTTTATGTTTACAACCATTAGCGCTATGTTTGGAGAGGGGTCAACAAGTATTGTGCTCCTTGAAACAACCACACCGTCTTTTTCCAGAGCAGCCTGTATTTCTCCTGAGGTTACCTGTGGGTTTTTCTTTGTATCCCGAACAATTCTTCTGGCAGTTGTGGCTGAAATCTTTCTTGGTCTACCTGACCGTGGCTTGGTATCAAGAGATCCCCGAATTTTCCACTTCTTAAGTGATTGAACAATACTGACTGGCATTTTCAAGGCTTTGGATATCTTTTTATATATTTTTCCATCTTTATAAAGTTCCATTTCCTTGTTACTCAGGTCTTTTGACAGTTCTTTTCTGCTCCCCATGGCTCAGTATCTAGCCTGCTCAGTGCATCCACGTAAGAACTAACAAACTCATTGACTATTTATACACAGACACTAATTGCAATTTTAAAAGCCACAGGTGTGGGAAATTAACCTTTAATTGCCATTTAAACCTGTGTGTGTCACCTTGTGTGTTTGTAACAAGGCCAAACATTCAAGGGTATGTAAACTTTTGATCAGGGCCATTTGGGTGATTTCTGTTATCATTATGATTTAAAAAGGAGCCAAACAACTATGTGATAATAAATGGCTTCATATGATCACAATCCTTAAATTTGCATGATTAGTCATATTTTCAAAATCAGTGCCAAAATTTCACAATTTCTGCCAGGGTATGCAAACTTTTGAGCACAACTGTATATATATATATATATATATATATATATATATATATATATATATATATATATATACACACACACACACACACACACACAAACTGGTGGCCAAAACTTTAGAATAATGTACAGATTTTGCTGTTTTGTAAGGAAATTGGTACATTAATTACCAAAGTGGCATTCAACTGATCACAAAGTATAGTCAGGACATTACTGATGTAAAAAAACAGCACCATCACTATTTGAAAAAGTCATTGTTTTTAAATCAAATTTAGACAGGCCCCATTTCCAGCAGCCATCACGTTTTTGAGTTGAAACAAAAGGTCAAAATGAAACTCGTCAGTCAATCATTGTTTTGAGGATTGAAGGCTATACAATACTTGAAATTACCAAAAAGCTGAAGATTTCATACAAAGGTGTGGGTAGAGTGGGCAAAGAAACACAGACATTGGACAACAGATAGTTGGAAAAGAGTGGTATGGCTTTTAACCCCATTGAGCTTTTGTGGGATCAGCTAGACTGTAATGTGTGTGATAAGTGCCCGACAAGACAGCCACATCTATGGCAAGTGCTACAGGAAGCGTGGGGTGAAATGTCACCTCAGTATCTGGACAAACTGACAGCTAGAATGCCAAGGATCTGCAATGCTATCATTGCTGCATGTGGAGGATATTTTGATGAGAACTCTTTGAAGTAGTTTAAAAATTTAAATTGTAATAGTAATGTTTCACTGTACAGTATAATTCACTGTATGGGTTCATCCGAAAGCTGAAACATTTTGCTTTCAGAGACTTTATATGGAGTTAGGATTAAATAAATAAATAAATAAAAATAAGGTGCATTTCAAACTGTTCTGAGACCAGTGCAGACAGACTGGAGGTTAAGTCATTCACTAAATCACTATGCAGCTAAGTGCATTGAATCCTAATCCGACCAAAAGTTCAGTTTCAGGCTGCAGATAATGTTTGGACCACTCAACATGTTTGGCAGACATGGGACAATGGTAATCAGTACATATATTCAGAATTTATAATGTACTTTGAATCAGAATTAATTATGCTACTTTTGATGTAATGTCTGTAACTTCTCAGAAACATGAATAACCAACACTCCTGGAAACATAATAAACAATTTGTTGAAAAAAATCTGACTTTCTATAGCTTGGTATTATTTAAAATTTCACAACTTAGTCCTGCTGTCCACATATGTGGACATACATTTTAAGGAGTACTGAGAGCACTACATTTTTATTGGTAGCTAAAAGCATTGTGAAATTAGCCAAAATATATAATAAACAAACATGCATGGGATGGGTAATGCGTAAAACTTTTATGAATGGCATATGTCGCAATTCTGTGGAAATCTCCAGAGTTTTCTGGAATTCTGCATGTGCAGATTCCGTCTGGACCTCATTTGTGACAATTCAGCTGTCACAGAAACTCAAACGGACGTAAATTTCAACATAATTTTAACATTTCTTTGTTTTACATTTTTTCTACTTAATGTTATTTTAGAAATATGTGTTTATAAAGTAATTAACTAAATTGTAAGTCAGTAACTGTAATCTGATTGCACAAATTTAAATTTGCATCACACTACTTTTTTTGACCAAATAAAATAATTTTGTAATCAGATTGCACCCAACATTGATAGCAGATGTGGTACTTTTACCAGAAAAGGCAATTTTACTGCAATTGAAAGGTTTTCAATTGGTTTTTGAGGGGGAAGTCTCCCCAAATATTCAGATTAGAGGTCAATCAATATAGGCTTGTCAAAAGATTCTTACATTTTTACATTTGGTACCCTCAATCTTAAATATTTATTTAAATCCTTGGTTCCTATGTGGAGCTTTTCAAATCAGTCACTTATGAGGTTCCATATAGAAAGCATCTGACTGTGTAGGCAATAGACAGAAAGGCAGTGACTAAATCACTTACCTTCATTCTCTTCTATCTGTTAAATGTAACTAAATCATTCATGAGGCCCTTCTTTTTTATTACAGAGGACAATTGTATAGTAAGACTGGTGACTGGATGTACAGATTGACACAGAACCAGCGATAAAATAATCTAGAGAGTTGGACAAATAAAGGAATAGAGAATGCAAAAAGTATAAAAAGTTGGAGGGATGAAGGGATAAAAGGATGGAGTTATAGAGATATGCACTCAGCTTGTCATAGCTCCAGGCACTGTGGCTTTGTGATGTGGGTTGAACAATAACATTACTCATTTCACATTCCAAATTCTTACCCTGTTGCCATCGTCAACCTCTCTCACTTATGTTCACTGAGTATGTACATAGTCAAGACTTTTCTTAGTTTAGGGTCAGCCACACTCTCTCTCTCTCTCTCTCTCTCTCTCTCTCTCTCTCTCTCTCTTTCTTCCTTCAGCATTTCATATGGTGGTCTTGTACATTGCATAGCAATTCATATGGTTGCAAATTCATAGAAATGTGTTCTTGCTTAAGGCTAAGGAGCTAACCATCAGTGTGTTCCAATAAGTAACACATAAACCAGTAATCTATGTAAAACTATGTAAGCCATTATGGATAGAGGACATTTGCTAAGCAACAGAAAATAACATTTATGAAAATGTCCACTACGTGACCTATTTACTTAAACACACCTCATCACCTAAAGGGAGATAATACTTTTTGTATGCATCACTGTCCCGGGTCAGCTTTGAAAGGTTTCATCTTGCCATGAGCTTCAAATGTGATTCAATTTACTTGTAAATGATCAAAGACCTATCTGGTATTTTTATTCTATGTGTATCTGTTTTATGTCCAGACTGAAGATGGCAGATAAACTGTCCTGTCCCCAGAGAGTAACAGACCTACCTGCTTGACCGCGCTGAACAAACAAAACAGTGTTACATCACACGCACACATCCACACACACACACATTACGATTACATTAAAACACACAAAAATAGTGCATATACATAAAAATACTGTATATACGACAGGGGGGCAAACAAACTTTTATGCAAGTGCTTTGTACAAAAGCACAATTTGAGACATAAATTAGAGGGATGGAAATATGCACATACATCAAAGACATAGAAAGGCACAGTTATTGAGGAGCACACACACACACACACACACACACACACTCCCCAGTTGTGGGCCTCTCTCTAGGGGATGTGTGCGTGAGAAGAGGGCTGTGGACACTGGGCTTTGGGGAAATGAAGGCTTTAGGATTCATTATTAAACTAGTGCTGCATCATCCCTCCCAGACCTCCTGCTGTTCACAATACCAGCACATCTACTGTATCTGCAGTTCTCTTACTTCAGTCTTAAACAAACTTCAAACAATAACTTATTCACATTAGACATCTCTCTCCCTGTTGAAAAGACCAGCATGAATTTCTATGTTGGTCTAAGCTGGTTTATGCTAGTTAGTCCTGGTTTGGTGCTGGTCTAGATGTGGTCTTTCTGATAAGGCTGGTTGACCAAGGGAGGTTTGCTGGTAAGGCTAGTTAAGAAGCCTGATAGGGACACCAGCATATCCCATGTGGGGACCAGGATAAGTGAAAACTTTCCCCTGATATTTAAAATGCAAATTCCTATGTTTTTTCTTCTTCTGTCATTTAACATATTTGATATTCTATTCAAATCGATCTAGTTATGGGTTTAGACATCATAGTGACCATTTAATTAATTTATTCATAGTAATTGAAGTATTTGACATAAATTAACTGTGTGTTATATACTGAATAAATAGAGAAAATATTGCCTACCCTTAAAAAAGTACCCTTGAATGAAATAACCATGAATGACAGTAGCTGTTTATAAAATAGACTGTACATTATAAATATGTTGACACAATTCAGTATTGATGTGATTCCATCACAACTGTCATTTTGATATATCGATGCACTATTGTTTTATAATAATAGATTGTATATATTTTCCGTATAACCAAGTTACGTTACACTAATGAATGGAGATTTTTGCATTATCTTGAACCTTGTCTAGCATTTATTTCATGTGTTATTGTAGTTTACCTTGCTGAATAATTACAGATTAACATTGACATTAACCTGATTTTTAGTATAAAGAGAAGATCGTTGAAATTATTTGAAAGTTATGAAGCAAGGTAGCTTGCAATTCATCAGCGTTAGCAGGCAAGATCAAGTTAGCTAAAATTACACAGATCGATCCTTATGGCACTATATTTTACATGCTTTGCAGTTATGTAAGCTTATCTGTCCAATAAGAAGAATGCCAATTCAGGGTTGGTTTTGATCCCCAAAACAGGAATCAAATGCCCGCCGATGTTCACAGTAGTTTTCGCTCGACCACGTTCCCACTTAGCCAGACGGGATTCAGTAGATAAATGTTTTTTGGCTTACTCTGAGTTTGTGTAGGAGTCGGTGTTGTCCTGGGAGCCGGACGTTTGCTGGATTCCATCTCTAAGATAACGTTACCTAGTGTTGCAATTTGTTGACGCTGTTGAATAGCGGAAGAGAAGCTACTGTCTGAGGCAAGACTCTCAGGAGCGTGCATAAACGTCACATCCTTTGGATTTTCCCAGCAAAAGCAACCCGCTCCCTTTGCATGAACATCAGTCTACAGGCTTTAATAGGCAACCTAGAAAGTCCGGGAAGGGCTAATTTTTTAAGTTGTGTTACAAGCTGTTCACACATTGGTCAAAAAAAAAAAAAGGCAAATATTACATGAAATTTGTTACATATTGCACCTTAAAGTTCTGAAACAGGTGGGGAACAGCATTCAAAATAGAACACAATGCTGTTGCAATTGCATAATGCAATGCTGTTTTTTTCAACAGGGCTGTGACACATTTTTCATTTATTCATCCCTGTGCTCACTCGCTCACTCTCCCGTTCACTCACTAACTCATTCTTCATGCTTCCCGTCTGTCTGAACTCTACCTTTCTCTCATTGACATGCCCCAAGGGACAGAAATTCCTTTGTTGAAGCATGCATGCATCAGTTTGTGTGCTTATATTTAGTCTACAAGGCTCAAGTTAACTGTTTTTAGACCTTTGGTTTATTACCAAATCAGCTTTTATTCACAAAGCCGCCACATGACATGCATGTTATCTTGTAAACATGAAATTTTTCATTCTTTGTGTCTTTAATAAAGGTAAGTACTGGTAAACAGTCATTAGATGAGGTCTGGGTTGAGGATCTGGCCAGACAGTGAAAGCACTGATCTGTTTGATAAAGCACAACTATTATACTCATTACGTCTTAACAGAGAATGGGAGAGTCTTATTAGAGCTATTACCTTAACAGACATCAAACACGGCAATACATGAATACTTTAATGTTTAGACAATAAAGCACTGTTTTTGCGCATGTGCATCTTGATGAGTTGAAAAGTGCGTGATGAGTCAGCTTATGAACATCACTTACAAGACTATGACTTGGACGTCACTGCTTCAGACTCTGCTCTTGTCAAGTGTGTACAAATTTGGACATGGTCACAAGCAGAAGCGCCAAGAGCACATATGTCCCATCAAATGTATATTTATTAATTTACTATATATATATATATAAATTCGGTAACACTTTACAATGAGGTTCCATCTGTTAACATTAGTTAACATGAACTAACAATGAACAGTACTTATTAAGCATTTATGAATCTTAGTTAATGTTAATTTCAACATTCACTAATACATTTTTAAAATCAAAATTTGCATTTGTTAACATTACTTAATGCACCATGAACAAACATGAACTAACAATGAACAATTGTATTTTTATTAACTAACATTAACAAAGATTAATAAATTGTGTAACAAATATATTGTTAATTGTTAGTTCATGATACTTAATGCATTAACTAATGTTAACGAATGGAACCTTACTGTAAAGTGTTACCATGAATTCTATATACTATACTATACTATGCTATACTATACTATAACACTATAGAGTGCATCCGGAAAGTATTCACAGCGCTTCACTTTTTCCACATTTTGTTATGTTACAGCCTTATTCCAAAATGGATTAAATTCATTATTTTCCTCAAAATTCTACAAACAATACCACATAATGACAACGTGAAAGAAGTTTGTTTGAAATCTTTGCAAATTTATAAAAAATAAAAAAAAGCACCTTTTTTGTTGAAGCACCTTTGGCACCAATTACAGCCTCTAGTCTTTTTGAGTATTATGCTACAAACTTGGCATACCTATCTTTGGGCAGTTTCTCCTATTCTTCTTTGCAGGACCTCTCAAGCTCCATCAGGTTGGTTGGGGAGCGTCGGTGCACAGCCATTTTCAGATCTCTCCAGAGATGTTCAATCAGGTTCAAGTCTGGGCTCTGGCTGGGCCACTCAAGGACATTCACAGAGTTGTCCCAGAGCCACCCCTTTGTTATCTTGGCTGTGTGCTTAGGGTCGTTGTCCTGTTGGAAGATGAACCTTCCCCCAGTCTGAGTTCCAGAGTGCTCTGGAGCAGGTTTTCATCAAGGATGTCTCTGTACATTGCTGCATTCATCTTTCCCTCGATCCTGACTAGTCTCCCAGTTCCTGCCGCTGAAAAACATCCCCACAGCATGATGCTGCCACCACCATGCTTCACTGTAGGGATGGTATTGGCCAGGTGATGAGCGGTGCCTGGTTTCCTCCAGACATGACGCTTGCCATTCAGGCCAAAGAGTTCAATCTTTGTTTCTCATGGTCTGAGAGTCCTTCAGGTGCCTTTTGGCAAACTCCAGGCGGGCTGTCATGTGCCTTTTACTGAGGAGTGGCTTCCGTCTGGCCACTCTACCATACAGGCCTGATTGGTGGAGTGCTGCAGAGATGGTTGTTCTTCTGGAAGGTTCTCCTCTCTCCACAGAGAAATGCTGGAGCTCTGTCAGAGTGACCATCGGGTTCTTGGTCACCTCCCTGACTAAGGCCCTTCTCCCCCAATTGCTCAGTTTGGCCAGGTGGCCAGCTCTAGGAAGAGTCCTGGTGGTTCCAAACTTCTTCCATTTACGGATGATGGAGGCCACTGTGCTCATTGGGACCTTCAGTGCTGCAGAAATTTTTCTGTACCCTTCCCCAGATCTGTGCCTCGATACAATCCTGTCTTTGAGGTCTACAAACAATTCCTTGGACTTCATGGCTTGGTTTGTGCTCTGACATGCACTGTTAACTGTGGGACCTTATATAGACAGGTGTGTACCTTTCCAAATCATGTCCAATCAACTGAATTTACCACAGGTGGACTCCAATCAAGTTGTAGAAATGTCTCAAGGATGATCAGTGGAAACAGGATGCACCTGAGCTCAATTTTGAGTGTCATGGCAAAGGCTGTGAATACTAATGTACATGTGTTTTTGTTTTTTGTTTTTTGTTTGTTTTTTATAAATTTGCAAACATTTCAAACAAACTCCTTTCATGTTGTCATTATGGGGTATTGTTTGTAGAATTTTGAGGAAAATAATGAATTTAATCAATTTTGGAATAAGGCTGTAACATAACAAAATGTGGAAAAAGTGAAGCGCTGTGAATATTTCCAGATGCACTGTATACACCGATCAGCCACAACATTAAAGCCACCTGCCTAATATTGTGAAGGTCCCCCTCGTGCCACCAAAACAGCGCCAACAATCATCCATGTGATTATCTAATCAGCCAATCGTGTGGCAGCAGTGCAGTGCATAAAATCAGGCAGATACGGGTCAGGAGCTTCAGTTAATGTTCACATCAAACATCAGAATGGGGAAAAAATGTGATCTCAGTGATTTGGACCGTGGCATGATTGTTGGTGCCAGATGGGCTGGTTTGAGTATTTCTGAAACTGCTGATCTCCTGGGATTTTCACACACAACAGTCTCTAGAATTGCCAAAAACAAAAAACATCCAGTGAGCTGTAGTTCTGTGGATGGAAACGCCTTGTTGATGAGAGAGGTCAACAGAGAATGGCTAGATTGCTTCGAACTGATAAAGTCTATGGTAACTCAGATAACCACTCTGTACAATTGTGGTGAGAAGAATATCATCTCAGAATGCTATTCTGAGATGCAGGTTGGTGCTGTTTTGGCGGCACGAGGGGGACCTACACAATATTAGGCAGGTGGTTTTAATGTTGTGGCTGATTGGTGTATATATAAATTCTTTGACCATTACAAAAAGGTTTTCATGTAAGTAGATGAAAGGTAAAAAATTGTTTGTCTACAACACAGTCCAGTGTAAAGTTGTACACTTTTATCCCCACAAAAACACAAAAAGATTTAATCAAATGTCAGAGGTGCTCTTTTCCAACCATGGTGATCCCTGGAAATCAGTTCAGTTGCAATTTTGCTTGGTTTATTAAAAAATAAATAATATACTGTAAATAATAATATATTATAAACAGAGGTTAAATTGGGCAGTAACTGTCCAGACTGCTGTTCTTGCACCTTCAATTCAAAAAATAAATATACAGATGCACACTGCCACTCTCCGCGGCCCGTGTTCTGTAAACATAAATTGCGCAATATGCAACCAACTGCACACCTATTTCTGACATCCACTGATATACAGTTGCAATTTTGATTGGTCTATTAAAAAGCTGAATACCCAGAGAACTTTTTAATCCAGGACCACTCGCATCAAAAGCAAGACCATATGGGTCCAAAGTTTTCACTATTATTTGTATATTTATCTGCAGTATGTGTGTGTGTTGTTTTGTTTTTGGAAATCTTTGTTTGTTTGTCTAATATACTATGGGGTTCACTGAGGAAAATGCTTTTATTTTGCACTCTTTTATAATTTAATACAAATATTTTTATTACAAATTATAATTTCAGCATAACAATATGAGTAAAAAGGTTCAAATGTACTTGTATTTCCATATCCCAAGCACTAAGAAATTCAAGTCATGTAAATTCAGCCTTTTATGCTGAATATATAATGAGTAAGAAATAATGTTTTATTATTAATATTAAAATATAGAAAGTTATGCTTTTTGGGGATGGGGTCATGTTATCTTCTCATCTCGCCTAGAGCATCAGAATCACTGCACAAGTACCCCCACCTCCAAAATCCCAAATTCAACCCCTGATTATAAACATATTATATTATTTTATATTTATATGAAACAAATGAAAGTACCTTTAAAAGTACACATCAGGTCCTTGTGGTACAATTATTTACCCAAAATTAGCTATACATTTTAAACAGAGGTACAAAAAAGCCCTTTTACCTTAAAGGAATATTCCGGGTTCAATACAAGTTAAGCTATCAGCAGCATTTGTGGGATAATGTTGATTACCATAAAAAATTATTTTAACTCATCCCTCCTTTTCTATAAAAGAAGCAAAAATCGAGGTTACAGTAAGGCACAAACAATGGAAGTGAATGGGGACAATTTTTGGAGGGTTTAAAGGCAGAAATGTGAAGTTTAGAATTTTATTAAAGCTCTTGCATTAATTCTTCTGTTAAAAATGGCATATTATTTGATCTGTAAAGTTGTTTAAATCATCATTTTTACAGTCATTTTAGGGAATAAAGGTTTGTTGACATACATTTTCATGGTGACAAAGTTGTACGATAGGCTATAACCTTACACAGAAAAGGTTAGTAAGTGATTTTATCACAATAAAATCGTGTTAACACATATTGTTTATGTCTTGTGGCTATACTTTTGAAACATTAAGTATTTTAATGTTTACGGATTGATCCCATTCACTTCCATTGTAAGTGCCTCACTGTAACCCAGAACTGAGCTATTTTTAAATAAAAGTCAAAATGTAGTTTTGTGGTAATCAATATTACACCATAAATGCTGTCAAGTGAGCTTAACTTTTACTGAACACGGAATATCTCTTTAATATAAATAATAAATTATATATAGGTCAGTATTTAAACCAGGTTCCCCTTGCACTTCACACAAAATCTGTATGTTTAGACTAACATGTGATACACTTTCAAGTAGAACTACTACATTTTTAAAGCATGTTTTCTTTTTCTTTTCTTTTTTTGCCATGTCCTACTTCACCTATAGCAAAATTTGTGCCAGGACAGCCACTGGTTTCCCCTTAAAAAAAATAGGTGCATGATGACCCTGGTCACAAGACATTCACTTGGATTTCTAGTGTCCAATATCTAGGTCTTGTTGTGGGTAAGCCTGTAGTGTGGTGTACATCGTCACATGAAAGGTCAACTATTTGTATATGTTTTGGGTGAGTGAAATGAGAATGAGACTCATGTTGAGAGAAGTGACAGGGAAATACTGCAGGTCAGGATCCATCAGTAAGCTTCATGATTAGCTGTGATTTAACTAGAGAGCAGGTGCTTGCGTGCAGAGCTCTGGACAGGTGTGCAACCACAAATACAAAAACACAGAGAGAGAAAGAGGAAATCGAGCATTTTTAAATTTAAAGAGATATATATTTTGACAAATCTGAGACACCATTTTTACAAATGAATTAAGTTTATTTGAATATGATATCTTAATTTTTAAATAAGGAAATAGGACACAAAAGTACAAATAAAAACTGTGTAAATACATTTAAAGCTTTTAAAAGCAGCATTGTCTTAAATATCTAGTGAGAAATGAACATTTTAATCTTAATATTTAATTTCCCCCATAAACCGGGTGAGGTAGCAGAAAAAATCCCCAGCATGAAATGTCTAAAACACAAAGTGAAACATTACACTTTCAAAGCTATAAAAACACAAACAAATACATAACTCTGTAACCCTCAGTTTGACAGAGGGTTATAAAGAAATACAGGTTGTGCTTTAAATGTTACAATTTTATCAGTTGCTGCAGAGAAACATACACATACATTTGCTCACATGTACACACGCACTCTCAAAACTAGGAAACAATCTCTTTGGGCTTCCATGGCCACCACTGGGGTTACGGGTATTTGCATGTGCTGAGTCCGTGTGAGAACTCAGTCTTTTTATTTAATAGAAACTGAATAGATTAGGGGAAAGCTCTCACACTTTTGCATATGAATTTCAACTAGACACAGCAAAACCCTGTTGCACCAAATGTTTTTAAACATTGCAAATGTTTCAACTGAATGGCATGCCACTGAATTCTTGGACTTTCTTTCTCTTGATCGATGCTGCCAATTTTACAGCAGTTTTCACCCTTCCCAGAAATAGCACACACACACACACACACACACACACACACACGACACACATACACATGTTGGTGCGGCTATACTTATGAGGACTCTCCATAGACATATTGATTTTTATACTGTACAAACTATAGATTCTATCCCCTAGCCCTAACCCCAGTTTGTAACCTAAAAAAATGTCCTAGTAAACCACCCAAACCCGCCCACACGTGCGTGCACACACACACACACACACACACACAACACACACACACACACACACACAGGTTAAACAAGCACTTTCACATGCTCATACTTTCAATTTGGATCTAACTCTACGTGAAGAAATGCTTATGTTAACATCAAATATACGTAATTCTTGAAATGTGCCTTTACATGCAGTACACCAACACAGCTTGTTTTTTAATTTTTTGAATCAAAATTGGATAACAAATGTCATTCTTTGTGATTTGTGTTGAAACATGATTTTGTAACTGAATAATAATAATAATAAAGACAAAAATGAAAATAAAATAAAAATCTCCATTACAAAGCATGCGAACTTTGAACTCTGACACATTCTAGGGAAAAAGCACTGTTATTTACTCTGATTGGTAATGAGCTAAATAAGGCACTGGAATGGATTTTATCAAAGGCTTCACACACATGAAAGGGCTTATGATGAGCCTCAATTTATAGGGCTGAGAGGTTGGCTGACTAGGGAAAGAGATGTTTTCCTTTGTTCTGGATGAGACCCACTCACTCTCATTGCCCTTAATGGGAAAGTAAAGTATAAAGAATACACACGCAGATGGCCAGATGTTTGCACACACTATACAAAGGGGTAGGGAGAGGTTACGTTTGGGTCACAGTGTAATGATACACTTTGTTCTTGTCATTCCCTAATACTTGTGCTTTTTTACATATATATATATATATACACTTGGGAAAGTGGCATTTAACGCAGCAATATTTAGTTTAGATTAAACTAAAAAACTCTTCTTTTAAGAATGCAGTCTGGAATACCAGTAAGTGTACTTGTAATTGGTGCAACAGTTGATCAGTTTTGTCTTATTGCAATAAATACATTCCTATTATCAAATGCAGCCATTAAATGACATTTCAAAATATAAAACATAACCTTTTTGATTATTTAAAAAAATGTTTTAACATTCATTAAAAGTCTATGAAAGCAGACTGTTTCCCAGTAGATTTCCAGTTTATTAGCAAAACCCCCTTCCCCCTTTTGTTATATATCTTTGTTAAAGGGATAGTTCACCCAAAAATGAAAAAGTAATCCTTAAGATTCCAGTGGTTTAATCCATGTCTTCTGAAGCGATATGATAAATGTGAGTGAAAAAAAAAGACTTTTTTATATAAATTCTCCTTCCTGACCAGTGGGTGGCAATATGCACAAAGAATGCAAACCGCAAAAAAACAAAAGAAGAAGAATGTGAAAGTGAAACTGGGGGATTGATCATAAAAAAGGACTTAAAGATGCTGTAAGTGATTTTTTTCATGGAAAGGTATACAAAAATTTATCCTAAAAATATTAATGAAATAAGTGCCCTGAGATATCTCACTGGTCTCTGTGACAACTCTAGACTCTGTTAACAGCAAACAGAAATGTGTCTGCGATCTGCAGACAATGACACTTTCTTCCTGACAATCATTTTGTGCATTCTCATAGTATTGTAGTTGCAGCGAATTATTGAGGCATAACATTTTTTTGCGATGTTTTTCATAACAGTTGTCAGTTGTGGGTGCTATTTTACTACTTTTGTTTTCAACAACTGTTTCTGCTCTCAATAAAGCTCATTTTGGTATAGTAGGAGTTCAGGGTTTTGGAAAGAGGGGGTGTGGCTAATTCAACAGCTCAGTCTCATGGAAGTAGAACGGGTGAAATTGCATACAGCACCTTTAAATACTGATCTGTTTCTCACCCATACCTATCAAATTGCTTATAAAGACCTGGACCTTTATGTGCTTTTTGTGACCTTAAATATTGTGGTCACTATTCACTTGCATTGTGTGGACCTACAGAGCTGAGATATTCTTCTAAAAATCGTTGTTTGTGTTTAGCAGAAGAAAAAAGTCATACACATCTGAGATGGCATGAGGGTGAGTAAATGATGAGAGATGTTTCATTTTGGGGTGAACTATTCCTTTAAGCACAATAACTTTAAAATACTTACTTCCTCACAAATAAAAGACTACCATAACATAAAAAAGAACAAATTGTAAGTGTTTCATACTCTCAGTATAATTTTGAAGCCATAATTGGACTCTCAGAGCAATAGAGAGATATACAGCTTAGGCAGATAAAGAGACAAACAGTCAGACATGCAGTCAGAAAAGTAAGTGGGCAGACCACCATCTCACTGCTAGAGTATTAACTTGAGTATTACTGAATATTGCAGATCTCAAGTCCATTGCAATAAAGTGTGTATTCACCACAAACAGTTCAAAAGGTAACCATGCCTATGGGGTTCTTTGATGGCCATTGGCTTAACACTGCATTTCAGCAGAAGTCAAACTGGCAAGTTCCTCATCTTGTGAGATGAGCTCTCAGTTCGAAGAAGCATGGAAACATATGGAATTTACTTTATGTCCTGTTTAGATTCCATGACAAAAGATGAGCAATTTTCATCTAGTCAAGCATCTCAGGTATGCTCTCAGGCCCATTTACAGGTTCGCCAACACTTGTCTGAGAGCCCAGAGTTTGACGGTCAGCATTTAGCCATCTCATCGAAGCCATTTTGAATTAGGTGAGACTGGTAGATATTCTCTCTTATGATCATCAACATCTTCTCCCTCTGCATTAGGTGGATGACAGCCTTCAAGCCTTTTCCTCCGAAATACATCTTGTGCATTTCTCCTCTCATTAAATTCTACTAGTCGACTTTTCCATTCAATGCAAGAAATACCCTACACACTTTTCACTTCCACCCCTTTCTCTTTGTCTCCTTCAATTTCTTGCTCGGTCTCTCAATGTTTCTTGCAGGTATAGACCTCCTCCTCTCTAAGGCAGGTTTGGCACTCTACGTGACAGCACCAGCGGACTTGGCAGTTGCAGGAGAGTGTTGTGAGGTGCAGGGCTGTGTTGTAGCCCCGTCCACAGCACAGGCTGCTGCAGCTTGTGTCCTTAGAGCACGGTCTGCCGGCTGTACCGGGCGAGTAGCGTGATGGCCTACAGAAGCTGGGCGACTCCTCCAGAAAAACCAGTTCGGTAGGTCGTGGCCGGGGACCAGTGTTGCTATGACGATGGGGCCCTGCCAGTTCAGTCTCCCCCGTAGCGGCGTTGGTGACACTGTGCACATGAACACCGGTATCGTAACGATATTTTAGCAGATGGCCAGTGTCGTGAAAAGGGGAAAGCTGCTTCCAGCATGTCCTCACAGCACAGGAGCCAGAGACACCATGACACTTACAAGTAGTCTTAAGTCCACTCTTCACCGCCTGAGAGGGGGAAAAGAAGAGATAAGGAGAAATTAGTGGGAGTGAACCAAAAAATCTGAAGAGAGAGGGGGTGAAATTAGATGCTTAAGTTTGGGTACCACAGTTCATTGGCCAATCTAGACAAAGAAATTTGATTTCTTTCCTTTTTTTTTTTTTAATCCCCTTTTTCTCCCCAATTTGGAATGCCCAATTCCCACTACTTAGTAGGTCCTTGTGATGGCATGGTTACTCACCTCAATCCGGGTGGCAGAGGACAAGTCTCAGTTGCCTCCGCTTCTGAGACCGTCAATCCATGCATCTTATCACGTGGCTCGTTGTGCATGACACCGCGGAGACTCCCAGCATGTGGAGGCTCATGCTACTCTCCACGATCCACGCACAACTTACCACGTGCCCTATTGAGATTGAGAACCACTAATTGCAACCACGAGGAGTTTACCCATGTGACTGTACCCTCCCTAGCAACTGGGCCAATTTGGTTGCTTAGGAGACCTGGCTGGAGTCACTCAGCACACCCTGGATTCAAACTCGCAACTCTAGGGGTGGTAGTCAGCGTAAATACTCGCTGAGCTACCCAGGCCCCCTGGGGGGAGGGGGGAGCTACGACTGCTATGGGACACTGGACTTTCTCTTCAGGAGTTTAGACCCATAAAGATGTCTTTATATTCCTTCAGACTCGAGTTATACAAGTGCAACACGAGTTCTTGACTTGCACATCCACTGCTGTTGTTTTTACCTTCATCTCCTAATGTTTAGCAGCAATTATATCTAGCACTTTGTGACAGAAACGGCTCAAAATGTAAGTGCAAGCGCATGTGTATTCTGTGCTTTCAAAGACGCGTGGTTTGAAAAATCGGGCTGCGCGCATTCAGTGTTCGCACACTCTGCTGATGATGAGATTTACGTCACATGTCACGTCTGACCGAAGTATATTTTGGGCTTTAGTGTGGACGTGGCCTAAGTTGTAATGATTGCTATGCCGCTGTTGAGATGTTCACAAGGATAGTGTTGAGGAATTCAGTGTGTGTGTGTGTTTTTATCTGTCTTTTTCATCTTCCCCTTCTCAGTTCACTTATTGGTACGTTATAGACCAATCAATCTAAAAGGGCCCAGGGGGAGATGGGAAGGTCAAATGGTCGATGGGGGGTTTCCACACTACACAGCTATGAGGTCCCACCCCAGGGCCACCTGAGAAAGATAGTGAAGGAGATGTGAGGAAATGGAGAGAATCTGAATGGGGAGGGCATAGCAAGGACTCAACCACCTTTGCTTTTTTTTGTTAACCGCCATCTGTGGCCTGACAACTGTGGGAAACAACAAAAACGGAGACTGAAAAGATAAGATCCAAGTTTGTTCAGCCATCTTCTCTTACACTCTCCTTGAATCTCTTTCTCACACATACACCCTGACTCCATTTTCGTTCTCTCTCTTTCTCCCTGAGGCTGCCAGTCTCCTGGTAACCGTGCTGTTTTGAGGGATGTTATGAGAATTTATGAAAATCTGGCAGAGTGGCGGCAGCGGCAGCAGCAGTGAGACTGGTAGAGCGAGAGGCATACATTAGGTGGAAAAAATGCTCGTATATTACAGATGCCTCCACTCTGTATAATCGCCCTTATAGGAGACCTCTAATTTTGAGAGGGCCCCCACAGCAAGCGCTGTCATGCCTGGACCAGGGAAAGGAACGCCTGGCTCCACAGAGCTGGCCAATACCTGCTCACCTACCTTGCCCACCCCACTTGCTGAACTCTCCTTTGGGCTACAATATACTAGGAGACCGCACCCCTCCAATCAAGAAACTCCTCTAGTGTTCAGGGTACGGGAAGGTAAGAGAGAAGTTAACCTTTTACAGATGCTCTCTTCTTTGGGCTTGAAGGAATGTTCCAGGTACAATACAAGTTAAGCTAAATTGACAGCATTTGTGGCATACGACTGATTACCACAAAAATTAATTTTGACTCGTCCGTCCTTTTCTTTAAAAAAAAGCACAATTCGAAGTTACTGTGAGGCACTTACAACAGAAGTGAATGTGACCAACTTTTTGAGGGTTTAAAGGCAGAAATGTGAAGCTTATAATTTTATAAAAGCACATTAATTCTTCTGTTAAAATTAATGTGTTATTTGCAATGTTAAGTTGTTTAAATCATCATATTTACAGTCGTTTTAGTATTTTAGGGTTTGATGACATTATATCTTCATGGCAATGAAGTTATAAAATTGGCTATAACTTTACACAGTAAAAGTTAGTAAGTAATTTTATCACACTAAATCATGTTAACACGCATAATGTTTATGTCTTGTGGCTATACTTTTGAAACAGTGAGTATTTTAACATTTAGCCTCATTCCCTTCCATTGTAAGTGCCTCAGTGTAACCCAGATCTTTGCTTTTTTTAAAGAAAAGGAGGGGCAAGTCAAATTAATTTTTGTGGTAATCAATATTCTGCCACAAATGCTGTGGATTGATCTTAAATTGACCCTGGAATATTTATTTAAGAGGAGAGTTAAAGACTCCCTTATTAACTCTAGCCATGATATCACTAATCAGTTTTTTGTTTCTTCTTTTTTCTTTTTTTCTTTTTTTTTTTTTTTTGCTGTAATGTTTGTTTGTTTGTTTGTTTTAGACATGGTAATACTTTGTTTTTTTTTTTGTTTTTTTTGCTGACCTATACCATGGCAATACCATGGGTTTTTGTACCATGGTAGTAGTATGGTATCCTTTGACGTACTTTGGAGTACCATATGAATCCAGATTGTAACCACATACAGTATTCAGGATCGGATGGATTGGGGACCAAATGTATTAATTTAAGAATCACCATTGAAAACCCCATATCGGTTAACCACCGATCTGAATATTGGGGGCCGGTGGCTTTGTTGTAAATATCATGGTACATGAATATTTTAATCATTCAGTACCATTTTATATATATCAAAGGACAATGGCAATACCATCTGATACCATATACTGCCATACTTTTTTGTAAAAGATACAACAGAATAAATCAACATATGTTCCAGGTTCAATTGCTCTCAGATCTGGAAAAAGTGCACTATGAGTTAGCGGCAATAATTCATTGTTAATGATATTTCCTACACAAAATGTTAAATAGGTCTAATGCTAACAGACAATACAGCGCTAAAGCTGGAGCACTAACTTTGAAATAATTCACACTGTTTTTGCAGCTTACCCGAATACCGACGTTAATGTTATGAGCATCGATCTGGGCACGCAGGTCCTTGCTGACCCGTTTTTGCCCCAGAAACTTCTTGAGAAACTTAGTGCTGTATTTCAGATTGTCCCCGCAAATGCCCCACTGCCAGGCCTCTCGGTGCTGCAGACCCGGAGAATCATCGCAGGTGCAGCGCTCCATGCGCCCTGAGCTGCACGCTTTGGCCAGCGCGTGAGACAGAGCTGCTGATGACACCGCGAGCAGAAAGGCCGTCTCTTTAAAACCTGATGGATGGATGAATCAATTATTGAGCATTGTACAAAGCTGATTTAAATGGGCCATATTGTAAATCGTATATTGTGAAGTGGATATGAGTGTAAATATGTCAGCACTTCTAATGTCTTCTTATGAGAAATGGTTTTGGATAAAGGCTTCTGTTGAAGGAATAAATGTAAATGTAGATGCAAATTTAAATGTCATACTATGTCAAATGTCTTTAAAGGGGATGCTAATGATCATGTCCATTATTTCCTGACAAATTACTCTCAAAGCGCTCACTTGATGTAATTGATGAACATTTAAAAAGAAAAAGCCATGCTTAAGTGCCCGTTTACGCCGAACGCGTGCGTGCGCGCGCTTAAAAATGAGTGACAGCGCCACGAATGCAGGTGTCTCGAGGTGCATTTTTATCAGATGAAGTACTTTTTTACTTCATACGGCGTCTTAAAAACGCAGCGCTGCTGCGCAAGATGCTGGGGGGAAAACACAGCGAGACGCGGCGCAAGGGCCAAAGACGTCCGTCTTGCGCATGTTTTAGGCTATATAGGAAAACTATTTGAAAAACTGAGCGGACGGTCGTAAACCGTGTTCGGTCCCATACCCTGACCTTTTCTTCTACATTTAAATCCTCTATTATGCTTGCTGATTTTTTGGACCATGTACTATCCTACTACAACTTTTCCAATTAAGTGTTAAGTGCAGTGTTTTGGCACTATTCTTTAACCAATCCCCCCTGCGACATCCTCATATTATTGTTTGCTTAGCCCACAGCTGAGGCGAGTGGTGTATTTTGATCCAATTAATTATTATTTTGACTAGGAAAAGTTCTCTGTCAGATGAAAGTGCGCGAACACGCCGCCCTTTTCCTCTGAGAACTGGGCGCATTTCCGCGAGATAAAAATACACCAACTGGCCCCGCGAGGCCTCACCGCACAGGGATTCCGCGCTTCCCAAGTCCCTAATTACCAGCGAACTGACCTAGGCATGGCTTTCAAATTCACATCCTGCACATTTACGCACATGTCCGTTTGGAAAGAGGCACCACGAATAAAGGGAGGATAAATTGGGGTTTCTGCTTCGTTGTTAATAAAACCATTCCCATCTCTGGCATATATGCAGCGAGGTCCTATTTAAATGCTACCAAACATTTTCAGCAAATTGTCAAATTGTGTTTTTGTGGGTTATTTTCAAACTCACAATATAAAAGTTCAACAACATTGTGCATACACTCTCAGAAAAAGAGGTAGGCCTACCATTAAAGGTAGCCTACAAAGTCATCACTGGGTGGTACTTTTGTTTTGGGTGCATATTTGTACCTTTAAGTAGACAAAAAGGTACGTTTTTTTGTTCTCAGAGGAACAAAACATATGAAAGTTCCTTTAAAGGTACACAACAGGTCCTTGTGGTACAATTATTTACCCCAAATTAGCTATACATTTTAAATTGAGGTACAAAAAATGTCCCTTGAGGGTTCCACCCCAGTGGTAGCCCCTTTACCTTAAAGGAATAGTCTGGGTTCAATTCAAGTTAAGCTATCAACAGCATTTGTGGGATAACATTGATTACCACAAAAAATTATTTCGACTCGTCCCTCCTTTTCTTTTAAAAAAAAGAAAAAAAAAGAAGAAGAAGCAAAAATCGAGGTTACAGTGAGGCACTTACAATGGAAGTGAATGGAGCCAATTTTTGGAGGGTTTAAATGCAGAAATGTAAAGCTTATAATTTTATTAAAGCACTTACATTAATTCTTTTGTTAAAACTCATGTATTATTTGAGCTGTAAAGTTGTTTAAATCGTCATTTTTACTGTCTATTTAGGATTTTAGGGTTTGTTGACATTACATCATCATTTACAAAAATGTAAAATTGGCTATAACTCTACACAGAAAAAGTTAGTAAGTGATTTTATCACAATAAAATCATGTTAACACATATTGTTTACGTCTTGTGGCTAGACCTTTGAAAGAGTGAATATTTTAACGTTTACAGATTGGCCCCATTCACTTCCATTGTAAGTGCCTCACTGTAACCCAGATTTTTGCTTTTTTAAAGAAATGGAGGGGAAAGTCAAAATTAATTTATGTGGAAATCAATATTACGCCACAAATGTTGTAGACTGAGCTTAACTTGTTTTGAACCCGGAATATTCTGACAAAAAGGTACGTTTTTTTGTTCCCCAGAGATAATATGAAAGTACATTTAAAGGTACACAATATGTCCTTATGGTACAATTATATACTCAAAATTAGTAATAATTTTAACTAGAGGTACAAAAAAAGGTCTCCTTTTTTCTGAGAGTGAATGGATCTCAGAAGACCTGGAGGGTCCTACATTTTCCATAATAGCAACTTACCTCGTTTTAAAAGGCTTCCACGGCCATCCATACTACAGTTCCAGCGCTCGTTGCGGAATTGATAGCGGCATTCCAGGAGGCTGAGGCGGACAGATTCCCTCAGAGTCTCCGCCATCCCCGGTTCCCGCCGACACAGGCGCTTTTGCCGGCGCGTCAAAGACATCTGCTCGCATTGTTTCAGGTGCGCTTTACCGTTCGAAGGCTCATTGGAAAATGGACCCGGCAGAAAGACCAGTGGTTCGCGACCTGTAAGCCTAAGAGTGAAAAATACATAATCCAGTTACTAAAACTACTTGCCTTGGTAACACAGGCTACATTTAAACCATTACTGAACTGACAATAAGGTTCGTTTTGATTCTAAAGAAAACAATCACACACCATCCATCTAACAATTAGCCTTCAATAACTTAAACAGTTAGGTATGGCTCTTTGACAAAACATTACATGTATTTGTATTATAAAAGTTGCACGTTTTGCTCTTTTGCTGATGAACTTGTCAATGAAAACCAACCCATAATCATTTGTTTGTTGATGTTGCTTTTTTGTTTTGTGTTTTTCCTCTGTACGCACTAGTGGTGACACATGTGCTTTGAATACATTTTAAAATGCACAATTTGAATAGTCGTATTTGAATAGAGAGTGCACAGATAGGCCACGTGTTTTCCCCGAGTCACTCAATAGTTTGGAAAATGCGCGCCTGTAGCTATTTGGAAACGCACTGCTGTGGCGCACAAGAAACTACAGCAACCACTCTTCAATAAAATACATTGCAGAGTGTTTTAACATGTTTATAGGATTCTTAATATAAACACAAGTGGGGCAACGTCCTGTGAGTATGAGCCAGAAAGATCTTAATGATCAGGTAGCGCGAGGGCAAGGACACGGTGCCAAAACCATCGAAAGACATCTGGATCTACACCACTGCACTGCTCCTAACGGCAATAATCGACTTGAACAGCAGGCCTTGATTTCAAAAACAAATTAATGTTTTAAAAAAAACATTTAATTGCATGTTATCTAAGGGCTATTACATTCAAGTCTGAAAGCATGGGTCAGAAGTCGCAGTTCCCTAATTCATTTTAGATGACATTTATATGGCACATATTACAAATCATTTTCATTCATCATTTGATTATTTGTAATACACAACCTGCTTTTTAAACATAATTGTTATACAGAGAGAGAGAGAGAGAGAGAGAGAGAGAGAGAGAGAGAGAGAGAGAGAGAGAGAGAGAGAGAGAGAGAACAATAACAAGATATGCGTAATTGCGCATGGGATTTCCAAGATCACCAAAAATCTCTCCACCTGTTACGACAGACATAACTCTAAATCACAGGTTTACTCTTTGTTCCATAACATAATATGAGTATAGTCCTTATGAAGTATAAAAATAATGCGATAAGAGACTATTTACATGAATGTAGAAAAGAGGGAGGATATAAAAAAAAAAAAAAAAAAAACGCTGCTGACCCGAAATATGCTGCTGCGTGGGAAAGAAGGATGCAGAGGGCAATAAGTCGCAGCGGACAGGCAGTCCTCGCAAGCCCGATGCACATGGTGACGGGTCGACGCTGCTCTTCATTGCGCTATCTGTCTGTGTAGAAATCCCAGCTGTGCTGGACAGCGCAACTCCTTAAAGAGGCAGAAACTCATTTCAGCCCTTGGGGTGGAGCAGTCCCGAGAGGTGTGAGGCGTGTGGAACGCGCGCCAAATTTATTGGATCATCAGTAATTTACTCCGCCCAGTGCCAAGGAAACTACTCTTATTTTGCAACAGATTGGCAGGTGCGTTTACCTGCTAAATGGCACAAATGATTAACATTTTCTTAGGGCAGGGACAGTTTCAGACAACTTCCATCGTTTCCAACTTCCAGGCCTGAGCAGATATCCATTTATGCTGTGAACACCACAATTAGATAATCAGTGCATTAAAATGGACTAATAATGTGCTGGTTTATTAATTATCATGTGTAATTCTCATTATAATTTACTGGTTTTCGTCAAACCAGCCTTACCATAGAACATTTAATAATTCAGACATTTGAGTGTCATTATTCTTATTCTTTTTATAGTACCTAAACTGTAAACTGGTTCTCTGAGTTCAGTAAGGATAATGAGTGTCTGTTTACTCTAGTTTAATTCCAAAACTTTGTTTACAAAACCGCGGCTCCATTTTCATTTCCTCAACATCATTAACACACAAGCATCTTTGATGCCGTTGTTTCACTCTTGTCATCACTAAGCACAAGATATAATGAGCTAATCATGACTAATCGTTCATCTCATTTCCTCTCCTCTCCATCAGTGACTGACCGACTGGGCACCAGATTTCCCTTATGAGGTCACCTTCTTTGTTTAAGACACCCACCTATATGATGGAGGTGTGTCAGGTGCACTTCCTGCTTTGACCAAATCAAACATGAAGACTTAAACTATAAGTGAAATGTGAATAACATGGGTGAATAAGACATTTGTGTGAAGTGTCATGCAAGAGGCACAATCCTTTTTTCCTCTTATATGGACCATTATCATATTTTTGTTGTATTAGAGAGGATACAGCACAATATATATATATATATATATATATATATATATATATATATATATATATATATATATATATATATATATATATATAAACTACTTTGAGAATGTAATGTGTGTTATTGTTATCTTTTCAAATGGGGTTAACTTGTTGACAGTAAAACCCTGCATACCAGACTTTAGATTGGTGGCAATGATATTAGTTGTTAGATACAATTATGTTTCAGGCAGTTAATCCTTGAGAATGTAATTCTTTATACACTCAAAGAAGTGGAAAAGAATGCAAAGAAGTAAACTATGTGGAACTGTTACTATTAATACTGTTTGTGGAATTGTTAGTACTATCAATACTAAATGTACTAAAATATAATTATCTCTCCAGCAGTTTACTTATTTTACACTTTAAAGGGATAGTTCACACAAAACTGAAAATTCTCTTATTGTTTACTCACCCTTATGGCATCCCAGATGTGTATGACTTTCTTTCTTCTGAAGAACTCAGACAAAGATTTTTGGAAGAATATCTCAGCTCTGTAGGTCCATACAATGCAAGTGAATATTGACCAGAAATTTAAAGCTGAAAAAAAAAAAAAAAAAAAACACAGAAAGGCAGCATAAATCAAATCAAAATCAAATCACTTTTATTGTCACTCAACCATATACACAAGTGCAATAGTGTGTGAAATTCTTGGGTGCAGTTACGAGCAACATAGCAGTCGTGACAGTGATGAGACAATTTACAATAAACATCAGATTTACACAACACAATTTAAAATCTAATATACACATAATTACTCATAACACAATATACAAATTATAACATATAATGTACAGTATACAATACACACAATATAGAATACACATTATACAATAAAAATAGTATATATAGTATATATAAAATATACAGTAGGTTGTATTGTACTGTATTGACATTCAGGCTGTCGGATGATAGTCAGTTGCCAGTGTGTTGTTAAGAGAGTTATAATTATGACAGTCCAGTGTGAGATGATAAGATTAATAAAGTGCAGTGCTGATGTATATTGATCGTGAGAGATCAAGAGTTCAAAAGTCTGATTGCTTGGGGGAAGAAGCTGTCATGAAGTCTGCTGGTGCGGGTCCTGATGCTGCGATACCGCCTGCCTGATGGTAGCAGTGAGAACAGCCCATGGCTTGGGTGGCTGGAGTCTCTGATGATCCTCCGAGCTTTTTTCACACACCGCCTGGTATATATGTCCTGGAGGGAGGGTAGCTCACCTCTGATGATGTGTCCGGCAGTTCGCACCACCCTTTCCTAAAAGTAATCCAGAAGACTCCAGTGGTTTAATCCATGTTTTCTTAAGCGATCTAATTGATTTTGGGTGAGAACAGACCAAAATATAATTCCTTTTTCACTGTACATCTTGCAATTGCAATCTCTAGGCATGATCATGATTTCAAGCTGATTACACTTCCTAGTGCTTGACACATGTGTAGATTGCAAGATGGCGCTATAGGAAGTGTAATCAAGCTTGAAATCATGATCGCCAAGGAGACTGCTGATGTCATGATTTATAGTTGAAAAAGCAGTTATATTGTGGTCTTTTCTCACCCCAGACCGAATGGATTGCTTCAGAAGTCATATGGACAGGGTTGGGAGGGTTACTTTTTTAAATGTATTCCACTACAGATTGCAGAATACACGCTGTAAAATGTAATTTGTAACGTATTCTGTTAGATTACTCGAGGTCAGTAACGTATTCTAAATACTTTGGATTACTTCTTCAGCACTGGTAGATTTTTTCACTTGTTTTGACTATAAAAACTCTGCCAGTACAGCAAGACAAAATACACATGTTAAAAATACATTCTCTGAAAAACCTAAATATCTAATGCAGTGTTGTTTCTAAAACAAGATCAATCAAATTGATCTTGTTTTAAGGAATTTTAGGCATTTTTACAGGAAAACAATACAAAATGTATTATCACGATTTTTGCCCTAATATCAAAGGCCTTACTAGAAAAAAAGAAATTATTATCCAATGTGAATTTTCTTGATAAAAAAATATGATTGTGCCTGGTAACATGTGCATGTAAAATGGCTAGAAATAGCATTTTAGCTTAGCGTAAAGCTGACAATTTACACAAGGTTTATTTCTATTTCTTTTGGTCACCATTCACTTGCATTGTATGGACTTACAGAGCTGAGAAATTATTCTAAAAATCTTTGTTTGTGTTCCATAGATGAAAGAAAATCATACACATCTAGGATGGCATGAGGGTGAGTAAATGCTGAGAGAATTTTCATTTTTGGTTGAACTATCCCTTTATGGATCTTTCAGGTCAGAGAGAAATGCTGTTTTGCCCTTTTTTTTCTCTTCACTACTATTAATGCAGTTTGAACGAAATCTCTCCTTCCTGAAGTTTAAATGAATAAAGTTAGTTTAATTAATATAAGGGCATATTCTCTAGGTCTCCAGCTTTAATGCTAACACACCTAACTTTTAAAGTACAAATGTAACTGTAACCTAAAACTTGCTTTCAAATGGTCAGAGGCCACTGCTGGAGCAGATGAGCACCCTGTCTCACAATAGCTTTGAAGTTTCAATCAATTTCATACTGCATCCTCTGCTGACTGGACCAGACTCCTTAATGACATATTGCTCAACGAGTCAATAATGAGAACATATTACACCATCTAGTGGACTATTGTTTTTGTGACTTGCTACAGTATGAACACCTGCCACACAGCAGTCTCTTTGCCACTAGAGGGTATCAGCTCATACATTCGACGAAGAACACCTCGAAGCAGCCAATCTGTCATTTAACCATTTACTTTGTAATTACGCAATCCTCTGGTTAGCGCGGTTTGACATCATGAGGCCCTCATCGGGAGCATACATTAGCTAAAACCAAAGAGCTCTGGCTAAAACAGGTCGACTCTTCTTTCATTATGCATGGGGAGAGGAGGTGGCCTTTACACGCGTACATCTGCCCCCACGCCCACGGGGCAATCATTGGACGATGACGTTAACAGGGTGGGCTTTCGCAAGCACTTTGGATAATATGATTGGACAAAATGTATGCGAGGGCGTGGCCGATGACGCCACTGTCCTCGGACAAGAGAAAGACGCCATTTTGTTTTTTAGCGGTGACGAGGAGAACCGGAAAATTGTAGCGAAATTGCACCAAAAGGTAAATAAAGCCGTAACGACACACTTTGCTTTGTTGTTCAGAGATATGTTAAAGCGAGCCCGTTACATTTGAACGTCGTCCACAATTGACCAACAGAGGAAGAGACCTCCGTTTTGAAATGGTCGTTTTAGTCAGGGAGGCTAACGGACGGATGTTTGCTTAGCTGATGTGTAACTGCAGAACCGGCTCGCGCCTGCTTATCATATTAATCAGGCCTTTTCAGAACTCATTTATACGTGTTAACGTATTTTCTTGCCGTCTACGCAGGTGGTATTGTCACTCAGGAGTGACTGGATAAAATATGTAGCAGTCTAGTAAACAGTAGAGTGATCTTGTTACCTCGCCTGCGCCCTTAGCACATTGGCAGCAGATTAGGCTAGAACGCTTACTTCATAATCGTGTAGATTGATTGATTCGTTGACTGTCACAAGATCGTTCTCGTTCATATCGCTTAGCAGAGTAGATTGGAGTGAGCGAGGAAGTACACAGTCTGCAGAGTACTTCTACTCATAGTCAGTCACTGTGGGTTATCTGATTCATTGTTAGGCCGTGTTTCTGAGCTGCAGTGGATATTAGACTTATTTAGTTTAGACTTAATTAGAACCTTCCTACCGCTTTGTCTAGTGTTCTTAATTTCTTGCTGGTGTTTTGCGGCTTTTGTCTGGAGACAGACCAGTGTCACTGTTTTAGGGAGTTCACTAGAAATTATACGCGTGCCATTTTGTTGAATGACTATGTATATTAATGACGCAGTGTGAAGTGGTATGGTATTAGTATCATATATTGCGAGAGACTGTAAACGGGTGACCACTGGAATATATACGAACGGTTATCTTTACTCCGATTAAAATCTAATCTGAGATAGGTGTTCACGATAAATGATTCATTTCAACCCCCTTCAGTTACTGTCCAGACTGAGACTTAAATAGGAAAACTAGAGCAATGACGTGTACATGCTATTCGTTGTGTAGCGTCATTTTACTACTGCTGTTTTCAGTTGTAAGGTGTTTCGTAGGCAAGCCTAGCCCTCCCAGTCAACGCTAGTTATGAATGACAGATGTGCTGATTTCTGAGCACTTCTTGCTTTAATTGACCGTGTGTCTGTCGCAACGTTGAAAATGTGGATGGGATCAAATGTTGTCATGTGATTTTTCTCTAAGGTCTGTTGTGCTCTCACTTCCTAGTTTGCCTCATAAATGGGTCATGGTAAAGATGAACCATTTTAGACTGGTGACTTTTTTTTCTTGCACTTTTGATGTGCATTAGCCTATATTTTCATGTAGGTGAATGGTGAAGTATCCTACTTTTTGATGCATGGACATGTTTCACGTCTCTTACAACAGTCCACATAGTATTGAGTATTGAGATGTTTAAAAAGCTTTGCATTGTCAAGTACAGAATTGTTTTAGGATCTTAATGAAACTAAGACAAAGGGGGCCTGGGTAGCTCAGTGGTAAAAATACCCTGGCTACCACCCCTGGAGTTTGCTAGTTCGAATCCCTGGGTGTGCTGAGTGACTCCAGCCAGGTCTCCTAAGCAACCAAATTGGCCCGGTTGCTAGGGAGGGTAGAGTCACATGGGGTAACCTCCTCGTTGTCGCTATAATGTGGTTCGTTCACGGTGGGGCGCGTGGTGAGTTGAGCGTGGATGCCGCGGTGGATGGCGTGAATCCTCCACCTGCTATGTCTCCGTGGCAACACGCTCAACAAGCCACGTGATAAGATGTGCAGGTTGACGGTCTCAGACGCGGAGGCAACTGAGATTCATCCTCCGCCACCAGGACTGAGGCGAACCACTACACGACCACAAGGACTTAAAAGCACATTGGGAATTGGGCATTCCAAATTTGGGAGGGAAAGGATGAAACTAAGCCAAAAGTTAGGGCTGTCACAATTATGAAATTTGGCTGATGATTTGTCAAACAAATAATTGCGATCATGACAATTAATTGTCTATTTTAGGGCTTTCACGACTAATTGTTAATATTACAAATATTACATATTTGACTTGGACTATATAAATAAAATAAGAAAATAGGGATAAATTATTACCTTCTAAGGCTTTAAAAACTTATGACTGACATGAACAATAATGTTTTAAATATCAAAATATTTCTAAATACTTAAAATATGTCTCTTTTAGTCAACTTTAGTTTTGGTCAGTTTTGTATTTACACTGTTGTTTTTGGAACTCATGTTATTTTATATATATATATATATATATATATATATATACACACTGAACAAAAATATAAATGCAACATGCAACAATTTCAAAGATTTTACTGAGTTGCAGTTCATTTAAGGAAATCAGTCAATTGAAATAAATTCATTAGGCCCTAATCTAATCAATGCATCTGGAAAATGTCTGGGATCTTTTATTTCAGCTCATGAAACATGGGACCCACACTTTACATTTTGCGTTTATATTTTTGTTCAGTGTATATATATAATTTTTATATTATGCAGTAGTAAAACATTTCTGCCTTAATTTCTTCACTTTTTACATGTTATTTTAATGCACTTTGATTAAACCCACAAGCCCTTATTTCGCATGAAGCAAAACCTTTGAGATTTTGTTTCATCATTTTATCACTGACTCCACAGAAATAGAATAAGCTGGCGAGGAAAGTGGCAGGGCAGATGTGCCTGTGCTTTTGAGGCATAGTAAAACTACCGAAATAATGTTAATAGGACAGTGTTTTCACATCAAAATTACCTGTTGTAGCTCCTCAGTTGTTCTTGTTCAAAAAGTCAAGTGAGCCTATTTTTCCACTAACTTTTATATACTGAATAAAAAGGTCTAAACAATACACTAAAGTGAACAGCTCATGCTTTAAATATAATTGGAGTTTATAGAATTATTTTAAATGTAAAACTTATCTTGACTATAAAATATAAAAAACTAGTATCTGTAAATAAATAAAAGTGCTTGAGTTTAACCACTGTTGGACAGTGTAATAGCGTACTAATGATTCAATTTTTTTATTTTGTTCACCTCTTGCATATGACCAGTGAACATGAACTATTATTATAATACCTGGCTAGATAAATGTAAAATTCATCAAAGCTCTTCTTCGCTGCGGTTTCCTGCTGGATTAGCTGATATTTTCTCTGCACTGCCAACTATCGTTTGGAGAACAGTGCAGCTGTGGTGCGTGTCAAGTATAAATGCCTGAAGCCACTGAGAGATGCGTGCGCAAGACGTGCTGCGGTGCCAGGTGAAAGTATAAACAAAGATTCACGCACTCATCTGGACAGAAGCGGCTCTGGTTGATGTCTGCAGTGTGGCTCGGTGATGCTCTGAGTTCAGCTGAGTGATACACAAATAGAGATCGACCGATATTGATTTTTTTAAAAACCGATACGATAACGATTATTTGTATGTTTACATATCTGATAACCGATATGCAGAACCGATAATTAAACATTTTTTTTATTATTATTGTTATTATTTATTATTATGATTATTATTATTTTACAGAGATAAAATGTGCAAAAATGTTATTTTACAATAATAATCACATACCATGTTTTTTTATATAATTACAACAACACTAATTATATTCAAAATAATTTGACAACCTATGATTTAAAATGGAGAACATAAATGACAAGGGACTCATTGCTTAAATGTAACCTTACATTTTAAACTAGACCTACAGATTAAAGGTTTAGGTGTTGTTTAATAGGCTAAAGGCAAATAGTTGGCTGGAATAAGTATACATTCTCAGGAAAATGAAAGACAATAAATACAATGCTACGATTACAAAGTCCATCCCAAAGGTATCAGAATTATTAATAATGTTTCGTCGATCTCTAGATTATAGCAGCTGCCTCATGAAACACCTGCTGACAGAGATGACATTTTTTGTTTTACAGTGAGCAGCACATCTGCAGCTTATCTTGAAGCAAATGACACGCAAATCAAATCAATGCTCTCATTGTCACCCGACACAAAGCTATATTAGACACACTATTGTGACAAGTATTTTGCCCCATGAATGTCTTTGCGTTTACGTAAAACTTTTATTTGAACGTTGTCGCGGAGATAATACATTTTACACAGAGCTGTAATCACGTAGATTATGATTCATAGCGAAATTAAGTTTAATAGCAAATGTTAATGTAATTTAAGAAATTTTAAACAAGTGGATCTTGTTAAAAACTGTGCTGGTATATGGTGGCCATTCTGACATACGGCCAGTCATTCCAATGGAACATGAGCATCAACCTGAACGGCAACTATACCAGACTATTAAACACAGTGGAGTATTAAATTAAACCGTTATATTTCCAACATGCACTCATCCAAGACTCGTTGATTAATGGGAAGTAATGTTATGTCTTTGGGACTTTGCAGGATTTGTGTTTACGTGAGTTCGTCTCTGTTTCTTTAGCGCTTAAACTACACGTCAAGCACTTATTTAACACATCTCACTAGAGCATGAATGGCAGTTACATTTAATAACATTTATTAATTCAAGCAATACATTGCAAAAGCAAGTTACTTTGTAGTTACTACCTGTGAACAACCCTCAGCATTGTTTCCTCTCACACGCACTGCTGCAATGGCCGTTTTGCGTGCAATTTCAGAAACTCCCGCTAGAAGGTGCCAGTTATCAGTGGATCCGATATTATAAAACGATATCCGATTAAAGAAAAATGCTTAAATATCGGAAAAAATATTGGAAAATCAGATTATCTGTAGATCTCTATACACAAACACACCATTTATGGCATTTATATATTTGCTTAAACTTCCCTTATTTGGGCATTAAAATGTGATTGGAATTAGAAGTGCAATATAATCGCAGTCATTTGATACTATTATTAGATCAGATGATTATTTAATAATTGCGACAAGCCTACCAAAAGTATTTTCAGTTCAGGCATTAACTGCAAACTGTTGATGCTTGTCTCTCATTCTCATTACCAAATGTCTGGAAAGTAGATTGCTACTACACCTTTCTGCAAAAATCAACATTTTCTGCATTTAATATGTGTGAAATTCTGTCATAAGCAATTACTGGGGTTTGAAAATTAAAGGGGATCTTCCCTTTAGAGGCACGTTTATACTTTTACATAGGAGCAGCTCAATGTATGTGAACGTTACTACTAGTGGTCGACCGATATAGTTTTTTTTTAATGGCTGATGCCAATATCCAGAGGGCAGGGTGGCCGATTCAATGCTGTTATATAACACAATTTAATATAGTAAATAACATAAACATAAAATTGCAAAAAAATAAATAATAATAAACTCTTATTTAGCACTATATTTGCTCAATTTCACACAAAACTTTAACTTTGTAAAAAAGAATCTAAAAAAAAAATATTGTATTTTAAATGGTAGATAGCAGTTTCGTCAGATTTCTGTTTAGTCATCACATTTTAGTCATTTATTTGCACATTAATAAATTGTTAATATATTAGGAAGAAGGAAATAACAATACACACAGTTGTCCAGCAACCATAGATGACATGTCCACGTTAGCAATCTCATTTTCTCAAAAAAACCCGAATCAAACCAATTGTACATACATTACATAGTGAAGAAGACATTTACTCATAGCACACATGAGGCGCTTTTACTTTGAAGTTGCACCAGCGACTATTTAGCAGAGATGGGCCCAATTAGAACGCCCAACTGCAGCCAACGGTCAGTGGATGTAGATTTGATGTCCCACCTAACAGGTAGAAGAGCCAGTCACCTTTTAGATACAGACATCGCCTGTCAATCAACTCGAGAATGCGCATGCGCATTAGCTATAAAAGCTGGGAAAATTGCTTTTTTTAGTGTAATCTGAGGTAAAGAAGCACCACCTATGATACCTGTATTGTCAGATTTTACTGCTGATTTGAAATATGTTTGATCGTAATCTTGACCAGCCGTTTTGTAGATTTTGATCTTTCTCCATTCAAGTAGATAGGAGCTGCACTGACATGACTGGAAATAGCCTCCCGAGAGCGTTCCAGACATGGCCTACAGCGGACTGACTTGCTAGAAAGACTTTGTTCGCACGAGCGCACAAGCCTCAATCTCCTGACAGTTTAAACGGTCTGGATCGCCTGCTTGGATTGTCGTCATGATTTGTGAATCAGAGGAACTTTTGATCCTGATCCTGAAATTTTGATTCTGGCTGATAGAATACATGCTTCAGAGGAAAAAAATGCTGGATTTTTGCGAGGTTCGTGAATTACATCTGTTTAAACGAGATATCTGCATATTTGCAGATGGTATATGATACTAGTTTTATTGATATTTGCCATTTATCATTAGAAAAGTGTCAGGGAACTGTTGAGGAGAGACTGTTAGAATACATGCTTTAGAGGTAAATAAATGAGCGCTCCACAGGATGCTGAAGTTGTGTGAGGGTGGGTTATTATTATCTGTTTAAATGAGATATGCGCATATTTGCAGATGGTATAGGATACTAGTTTTATTGATATTTGCCTTTTTATCATTAGACAAGACAGTTAAATGTTATAGGGAACTGTTGAGGAGAGAGAGGGAGAATGAAACAGGCGAGCACTGTAACATTATGAGCTCAAACGCATCTGCCGCGGCTTTGATATGCGGACCGTTTAAATGAGACTGTGTTGCACACCGGTCTATTATTGTAGTAACATGATGGCACGTAACAACAAAACGAACCGTGACTGGTCATTTACATGTCTCAATCACTTCACATGCAAGCAGCCGATTCTTGGCACCCTCAAGAAACAAATAGGTCAGAGGAGAAAATTTATTGGCCGATGCGATAATTCAAAAAGTCAGGATATCAGCCGATTTATCGGCCTCAGCGATATATTGGTTGACCACTAGTTACTACGTGAAGCTGAAAACTTCAGAGTCAGAATAGGGCCATCATATAGCTTAGTCTAAGCTGGGGTTTAAGTTAAATGCCTTCAGTTTCAGCATGATTAGTTCATTCTGTTGAAACCAGTGGGGGGAAAAAAACTGTCAGCAATAATGATATCTGATGCATGGTTTTTTTCATTTTTGCACAGTGGAGAAAAGATCGAAACAATAGTGGAGTATTCTGGGTTCAATACAAGTTAAGCTCAATTGGCAGCATTTGTGGCATAATATTGATTACCACAAAAATTAATTACGACTTGTCCCTAATACAATTGTAAAAACAATGATTTAGCCTAAACAACTTTACAGCTCAAATAATAGATGAGTTTTATCAGAAGATTTAATGTAAGTGCTTTCATAAAATAATCTTCACATTTCTGCCTTCAAACCCTCCAAAAATGTATCCCATTGACTTCCATTGTATGTGCCTCACTGTAACCTCGATTTTCTTCCTTTTTTTTTTATTTTTTTTTTTAAGAAAAGAAGGGACAAGGTATACTGTATGAGAACATTCAGACATCCGCCACACCGCCGTGGGAGGCGTTTAGAGGAGCATTTAAATATGAGGATGCTACATGTAAAACCTAAACTAATGTGACATTAAAATGTGTTATCAATTACTTTATGCCTCATTCTTTGAGTAAAATTCAAATGAGGTCAGTAAAAGAAGCTGTTTTAACCACACAGTGATGATTTTAAGTAATATACAGTGGTGGGTGGACCTCGGACCCTTTAGGGGGGTCTGGGACATGATCCTTCGTAAGAACATTTTGTACATTTTAATGTTAAATGCATCAATCTGGTGCACTTTGAAAGCAAAATTAAGATGCTAGATCTATGAAGAACTTTGCTCTTGTAAACAATTTTGTGCTCCAGTAGTAATTTAATCATAAACACATTGGTTGTATAGCTATAAATGGTGATGACACAGCAAAAAAGTCACACGCACAAAGCATGGTAAACGAGACGGAGTTGAAACAGTAGCGTTACTTCAACTTGATTAGTTAACATTACAAATAGCCTAATGTTACAGTATGAGCCAACTTGCTCCTCAGATGCTGAAAATAGTTATGTTGTCAGAGCCGCTGTTAATAACGTTAACATTAGATAATTAGCTAACGTTAGCTAGCTAGATATAACGTTACACATACGTTATACATTGTTTTTCACGACAAGCAGCCGGATATGTCAGTCAACTGACTGGGAGTGAGAGATGCTTTGCCGAAGCAACGATGCAAAACACAATGTTAGAGATATTTTATGTTATCATGAGAAGTGTAAAAATATTTTCGGTTCATTATGAAACTGTGGCGGGACAAATTAGACTGTGGCGGGCTGCCACAGTCTAGGTAATTAATGGGAAACACTGAGAGAGATATATATATATATACACACACAGTGGAAAATTTGTCCCGTTTACATTTTGAATTCATGATGCTAATGCGCTAACATGATATACGTGGCCATAATAAGCGCTGATTACTGTAATTTATGGTAACACTGCTGATACTGCTGCAAAGATCTGTGTATAAAAGTGTTAATGTGCACAGTAAAGACAAAAGAATGATGATAGGCATATCTTACTTTGGGCAGATGTATAAATGGCTTTCACTGCAGATGGCACATGAGTGAATGGGCACTTGAGTATTTGAGTAGATTTGAGTCCTTTTGTAGACCAATTAAACAAATAAAAAAAATCGCATGACATGGTCTTGGAAATTTTCTCTCCATGAACGATCGTAAAGATATAGGTAGCTTGCTAATAACTCTCCACGCCGGTGTTTTCTTGTAGATTGATTTTGACTGACTGAACATGATGAGCTGTCGCGTCAAGGTAGGTGGAGCTCCAGGTCACACCTACCGATGACGTGGACCAATGGCAGTAAGAAGGTGTTAAGCAGTCGATTAGAAGTTGTCCTAAAAGTTTGTCCAGGCGAGCTGTTACGAACCACTGGAACGAACACAAAAACACTGTCAGTTTGGCCAGATTTTCTTCTAAATGACATCACACCTGTTCGTTCTTTGATTTCGTATGAAGTATATTTGGGCCTTTTTCACTGCAGATGGCACATGAGAGTATTTGAGTAGATTTTAAATGGATTCCTTTTGTAGACTTATTAAACAAAACAAAAAAATGTGTTCACGTTGAATACTGACTGAAAAATGTAAACAAAATAGTAGGTGGAGCTTCAGGTCACATCTACCGATGACATGGACCAATGGCAGCAAGAAAAAAAAAAAGTTTTCTTAGAGTGGTTCCGAACCACCGAAACGAACACAAAAACACCTTTTTTTTTTTTTGGACAGATTTTGTTCAAAATGACATCACCCGTTCATTCTTCAATTTCATATGAAGTATATCTGGGCCTTTAAGCTAAGAGTTCTATAAAGGTCCACAACGTCTAATAAACCTGTTCATTGAATTTCATGACTGAAGACAGCATGGATTTAGACCCATTTGCTAATGGCTGTTATACAGCGGCTCTAAGCAGTAGAAGCATGTTCACTTGATTTCTGACATTTGTTTTTAGGCAAAGCAATTATATTATAGGAGTAATAAATAACTTTAGAAATCACCTCAAACGCCGACATTTTCTAGATGCAATTGATATTTCAAAGCTGACGGGGTCAGCAGAGTGTCTAACACAACTGTAACATCGGTACTTAAAGTACACAAAGAAGAGCAATGCTAATACTAGCTAGAGAACTACTGAATGCCCCTTTAAAGTCTGAATTGACCATTTCAGACAGCACTGTGCAAACGAGTGGTTCCCTGCCCCAGTAAAGAATAAGCGGAACACGCAGAGTAGCACAGCAATATTAGATTGTTTATCATATTACAATTCAAATCGCAAAGTTTGTCAAAATGGTCCCTTCCCAAATGCTAGCTATAAATGCAGGAGCTTGTAACATGTCACAGATCAATGCAATAGTCAATGATCTATCAGAATCATCATGGTAAAGAACGAGCGTTGGAGGTTTGTGATTCTTTCATTGACATACATATGAATTGATATAAAGCCTCTGTAATGGTCACGCACGTAACTCATTTTTATAAGTGTTTCAAGTAATGAAGGGAGACCATTTGTTCATCATACTTTACATAAACATAAGTTATCTTGGTACAGAAAGTATCAACTTCTTTGAATGAATATTGCTTGAGTGACACAGCGCTGAAACGCAGCAACATCATAAATGTGGCTCTTATAATTAAAAGTGCAAATTTTTCTGATAATCCCTTGTCTCTCTGGAAAATGATTTTTGTTAAAATAAAGTGAAAATAAATAGTCCTTTGATCCCTCTTTTGCTATTATAAAATATGGCTGTTTGAAAATGTATTTTTAGAAATGGTGCACCCCTTATGTGAGGTGGATAAACTATGCCATTTCCTCCTGAAATATACTACTACTGTGTAGTACAATGTAATATTAAATGTAGTAATAAATAATCATAATAATAATGATGATAACAATTACATTATATTTAAGCAAAATCTCACAAGCAAGAATGCTGTTGTACTGAATAAAGGTTTTCATCAATGCTTTCATTAGTACTGTGGTGCTCTGTTGTGTACAGCACTGTATTTGACACACAAAAAAAGTAATTCCAATATTGTGTTTTGGTTTGTGCTGTGAGGAACTGAAGCACTTCAGTTGATCAAAAACGGTCTAATTAAAATGAATTCATAGAATTTTAATCAAATTAAAAACAAAATTATTTTTCAAAATACCATTAGATTATTTTTTTTATGATACATTTTAATTAAAACAAGGAATTCAGAAAAAATAAAATGGATTACGCAGTGTGTCATGTATACTTGAACTGACAAATAAAGACTGTAGGTGATATGACCAAAATCTAATATCACGGTATGAGTAATTTTATATCACGATAACGATATATATCACGATATAGTAAAAGTTTTCTGGAAAATCAATAAAAATTGGTTTATATATAAAATAACTCTATTGTAATGCCTATTTTTGGAACTCCAGTCAGTGAATTAAATACTTTATAAATTAAAACTACTTCCTCTTTATTTGGAACAAGACTATGTCAAAGTACATAAATAAATAAAAATCAACCTTACCAAAATGCTAAATACAACAGTATGCCACATTTCAGATTAAAATGTTGTTGACCAATATTATTATTATAAACTTTGCTAAAGAAACTTAAGATCTCAAAGCAATGCGACAAATAAAACATAAGTAAAAAAAAAAAAAATCCAACGAAAATAAACACTTCTTGAAGAAAATAAATATCAAATATTTATCACTTTTTGCAAAATAAATAAATAACTGAATTAATACAGAGTTCATCTTTTGGCTTTCATAATATTCTTTTGGGTGCTTCATTTTGAGGTGATAAAACAGATTGCTTGTACAGTATTACTAGTGATTATCATCGTGCGAACCACAGATGTCGCACCTGTTTTATAACATGCTCCTCTTCATTTTCTTGACCTGTTTGGGAGTCATTTTGGGAGGGTTTTCTTGGGTCAAAAATGATTGAGTAGCGCGAGTGATCCCGCTCTGAACTCTCCTGTTTCTGGAGCAAAAATATCGGAAAGCCTTCTGGATTCGCGTGCACTTTGTAGCAACAGAGACAGTGCACGCCACAGTCACGTGAAACATTCGCGTGTCAGATGAGAAGAATATTTAGCACTTTTAAAGTGCCAAACGCGCGATTAAGGTCATGAAATTTGCTTGGGCGGCCGCAGAAAACTGTTCAATGCCAGAAAAACCCTGTCCATGTTTCTTCAGTTCTCTCAGTCTCACTTGAAGCCCTACCCACTGATGGATAAGCCCACGCTGCACACATGGGTATTTACATATCACGATATACACTAGTGGTGCACCGATCAGGAAATTTGAGGCAGATACCTATCTCTGATTTGTTTTTGTTTTTTTTGTTGTTTTTTTAACACTAAGATCGGCCAATACCTATTTTATTTGAAGTGCCCTTTGCCACACTTTTGCAAGTTATATTGTGCAGTTATATGTTTATACCCCACACAGTTAAATTATGGTAACACTTTACAAAAAGGTTCCATTTGTTAACATTTACAGTAGTTAACATGAACTAATGAACTTAATGCTAGTTACAACATGTACGTTTACATTTTTAAAATCAAAAGTTGTATTAGTTAACATTAGTTAATGATACCTAATGCATTAACTAATGTTAACGAATGGAACCTTTTTATAAAGTTACCAAAATTACATTGAAATTAAATTAATTGTGAATTGCTAACATTTGTTTTGAAACAATTATTAATAGTTCTGTTGTCAAATCAAAAGGTCATTGTGACCTTGTATGTGACAGTGCATGTGTGCTTCCAAAATGATCAGCCCTGATTCTAGGCACAATCGGCCGATCACAGACTTAAGATGAAGATTAGCCGATTTAGATCGGTAGCCGATTGATCGGTGCACCCCTAATATACACAATATAGCAAAATCTCTATCGAATGACACTTTATATTGTCGCCATGATATATATCATCAAATCGCCTGGCTCTAAAAGACTGCATCTTGACTATGCAAAATCCAGCTGTAGCTCGATTAAACTGCTCATGTAAATGTACATACTGTAATATGAGTGTAGTTACTATTGAAGTTCCAGCTTTATTTTCACTTGACAGAGATTACTGTGCAGTTGTAATGACTGCAACAGCCTCATTAAGAAGAGCTTCTCAATTTACCTTTTCCACTAAATAATTAAACTTCTTTGTTTCTTGTAAATAATATAGTTGACTTAATTTGTGGCAGGTATATGCTATGGCTAATAAAAACCAGCTTTATCCTTTCTCCATTGTAAAATTTCACCACTCACTTTTCAGAAAGTTCTGCCTACCTGTTCCTATTGTACATTTCCTGTGACAGTTCAGTATGTCTCCTTTTGGGAAAATATCTCTTAAGTCTCAGAGGTAGTCATTTTCATGTGGGTCCTGAGTCCACAACAAAAAAATTTTTTTTTTTTTTTTTTTTAATATATGTAAATAGTTTGAGGTCTGTGAAGTAGTTTTGTTGTGTTGAGAAATGTATGTTCCAACTCACTGCATTTGAAACCCCACCCTCACTTGCTTTACTCAGAGGACACAGCTTTGACATCACAACATGGGTGTGTTCTCACACCATTCTTGGCTCCTAACTTTGTGCCATAATTAGACACAATAAACTGAGTACAGGTATTGTTGTTGAACTGCTGCAATTCTCTGGTATTTTGAAAGAATCTTAGTTGCTTTTTCTTCAAATTGGCATTAAAGATGTGCAGTTATGAAATTATGCTACATTGTGTTTCGCAGTGTAAGCTCAGCTGTCATTCCCATTTGTCCTTGGGATCAGCTTGGTCTCCACTCTCCCTGAAAGTTGTCACTTTCCTGGGAATAATCTACCACTTCTTCCTGCACCATATCATTGTTTAAATGGATGATTTTAAAGAGTGTTTGGTCTGAATAGGAATATGAAGTCCTCTTTGTCTAAAACTGCAGTTCATGTGTTGAGTTACAGTTCGGATTAAAGGGTAACTCAATCGATGTGGGCCAGTCTCTCAAGTTTGCCTTCCCTCTCTCTGTCTCTGATTAATTCAGAGGGCAGGTGTCTCCTCTTACAGGTTGGTCAGGTTTCTAGTTATCCTCCAGTACTGTTCTTTCTACCAGTGGCATCCTGCATTCACCTCACTACTGAGCCTATTGTTTCTCTGTGCCTCTCCTTCCTTTTGTCTTTTCTCTTCATATGGTGAATCAGCTTTGAGCTCTACTTGTTTCCTCACTAACAGATGTGGTTGAACTATAACCTATATTCATGACAAGCTTGGTTTCAGCAGTGAAATGTTGGCTATTTAAATTTGGTGATTGTGCTCTGTCACTGTTATTGACACCACACTGCAGAAACTAAAAATCTCTGTTTGAGAGGGAGACTCAAAGCTAGGGTGGTTGACTGACAAGTCATGACCTGCAACATCTTTCATTTCTCATGGACTCTTTTTTTTGACAATAAAAAAAAAAAAAAAAAAAAAGTAGTTTTAAAAAGACGTCTCTATAGTTTGACCAATAATGTCAGTTGGAATGTGTCTCATAAGGAATTTATTATACTGCGATATAACTCCACCTACCCTCAATGTTCCTCTCCACAGATCTGACACAATGGGGAATATGTTTGCAGGCCTCTTCAAGAATCTCTTTGGGAAGAAAGAGATGAGAATCTTGATGGTGGGGTTGGATGCTGCTGGAAAGACTACCATCCTGTACAAACTGAAACTTGGAGAGATAGTCACCACCATCCCCACTATCGGTCTGTAGCACTGACATGCCCTGTTACATTCATAATTTGCAGTCTTTCAAAATCATCTTGCATACAGATTGTAATTTTTGTGCCACTATCAGCACCAAACCGAATTGCATTGGCTCTAGGGCTGGACTATTTGACGACATATATCGTGGCGTCAATATAAAGTGTCAATCGATAGAGATGTTGCTATATCGTGTATATTGCGATATGTAAATATCCATGTGCACGGCATATCTTTCAGTAGGCAGACAGGGTTTTCCGAGCATAATCTCAATAAAAGTCCGCAAATTCAGTGACAACCATTGAATTTGATGCTTCTCATCTGACACGCATATCTGTGTTTTACATGAGTCGCATGCAAGTACAGCAAGCTTTCCAATGTTTGTGCTTCAGAGACAGGAGAGCACAGAGCGGGATCATAGTGCTACTCAAAATCGGCGAAGACCACAAAACTTACGTGACCCATTTGAGTTCTACTAAGTTAATTTTACCTTAAAGCACTTTGAAGGATGTCAAAAATCTCAAACGGCTAGACAGCCCGACATTCTAACCATCACTGATGAGGAAAATGGCAGCAACACTGTCCTGTGCCAAAAATAAAGATTTTTAAACTAAACAACATTACTCTTACTAAAATTATGTTCCAATGATGTTAGATATTAGGAAACAAAATGACCCTGTTTACATTCAGATATTCATATACACTATAGTATATCTGACTTAATTAAAAGGTTTATTTTCTTTGGATATTTTTTCACTTATGTATTATTTTCTTTATTGCATTGCTTTGAGAAGATGTTGAGTTTCTTGAGGAAAGTTTATAATAATAATAATATTGGTCAACAACATAGACTGAATTGTGGCATAATGTGAAATTTAGTGGTTGATTTAAAACCAAGTTGTGTTTTGTTTTTTTCAACTGAGTATATTTGTCAAGTTCCAAATAAAGAGAAAATTATAAAAGTAGTTTTCAATTATAAAGTATTTAATTCACTGATTGGATTATCCAAAAATAGACAACCATATTGTAATTTAATATATAAACAAATTTGTATTGATTTTTTTGAAAAAATGTACTATATCATCATAAAATTATTCATATTGTGATAAACAATTTTGGTCATATTGCCCACCCCTAATTGGCTCAATCACAGTGGCATGAGTTTAGATTGGGCCTACCTGTTTTCCAAGGAATGGCAGATCGGAAGTGTGTTTGAAATTGCTAATTTGGTGCCGCTAGTGGTGGAGATATTATGGCCTGTTCACACCAAGCCCTGAATGTTCGATGCAAATGATCGTTGTGAACGAGCTTTTGAATAGGAAACATTTTGTCCTATGGCGCTATTCACACCGGGTCCGCCAAGTCATCTCCCGGCAATCTGAAGGGTTTTTTCTTTATGGAGAGCAATCCATTTTCTTTTCATTCGGACTACGAAGCTGACCAAGCAATGAGCTAATGCTTTTAGTCACGCATCCCAGGCTGCTGCAGCAACAAATTCCAGTGCGTTGGTGGTGTTACTTGGCAAACCAACATTAAACACCTAAAGAAGAACAACCAGGAACCGGGGTTGTGTCTAGAAGGTAACCCCCCGGTTTCCCAATGTCTTGCAAGTGACGTTCACACACTGTTTATTGTGTTTATTTTGAATCACACAGAAACCCTAAACCTAACCTTACTAACAGTGTATGAAACTCTCGTGAAACTTTGGCTACCGGGGGGTTACCTTTCAGGCACAGCTAAGTGCCTGCTTTGAAGATGGATGTGGAGCTGGTGCTGGTGTGCTTGTTCAAGCTGAACACCTTTTGGTTAATTCTTAATAGAACGGTTTAAAAAAAAAAAAGGCACCTATTGTTCTGGAGTGTATTTGTTTTTCTAAAAATGTTCTCGATTTTGGTGTGAATGGGCCTTTCGTCTGCAGTTCGTCTTGCAAATTGGGCTCAGGTTTGGTGTGAATAGGTTCTTACTCTTAACTTTTAAGCTGTTGTTCTGTAACACTTTTGTAGAGATGCACCTGTTTTCCTTTTTTGAACTCGCATTGGCCCCATTTATTTTCATGATGTTATAGTATAGAAAAGTGAGCAGCTTTTGCTGTAGTTAAACCCTTACATTTCCTTCGATCTTTTCAGAGTACAGCATAACAGCAATATCTAGCATGATTTTATTTTTTACTCTCTTATTTGTTCTTCCTTAATTCTGTGAGTGTGGCTGTTTTCCCTCTGCCTCTCATTCCATTGTCTGCCTTTCCAGCCTTATCCTTCTATCTCTTTCTGTGCGCTCTGTATGTGTGTGTGTGTATGGTAAAAAGATTTTGCCCTCAGGCTTTAGTTTTATTAGAGTGGGGCCCCGGTATGAGCCACAAACAGTTCATGCCCTCTCACCTCTCATTCCATCTGACCTTCTCTCTTTGAGCAATGTTATCTCTTTGTGCAGGTTTTAACGTTGAGACAGTAGAGTATAAGAACATCAGTTTCACGGTGTGGGACGTTGGCGGTCAGGACAAGATCCGGCCTCTCTGGAGGCACTATTTCCAGAACACACAAGGTCAGTGTCCACACATACACACAGTAAGGCTGAAGCTCATAGTATAATTCGGTTTTGACTCGAACGCTTAGCGTCTGCGTAAGGTTGAGCCTTTCAAAGTATACTTAATTTGACTGTGCATGCATACAAGCTGTTGGCGCATGCACCCTACAACTGCTATGAGATACTGGACTATTTAACTTCAGAAGTTTAGACCCATAAAGATGTCTTTATATTCCTTCAGACTGGAGTTATACAAATGCAGGTATCTCCTGACCTCCTCACACACATGCTTTTGACATGCACATCAACTCTTGTTGTTTCCACCTTTGCCTCCTGATGTTTAGCAGCAATTACCTCTTCTTCTAGCACTTTTTCGTGACAGCAAAGGCTCAGTGAGTGTTGGCACCTTGTGGACCCACTGTTAAGTGCAAATAGTTCCAGGCGCATGCACATTCTGTGCGTTCAGAGTGCGCGGTTAGAAAAATCGGGCTGCACACGTTCAGTGATCGAGCACTGTGCTGATGACGAAATTTGCATCACATGTCCTGTAAGCAGACACCAAGCGTTCGCGCCTGTCCAAAGTATACTTTGGGCGTGAGTATATGAGCCAACTGCCTTAAACGAATCCTCACATTGTGATACAAAGGTTACAATTCAATACATTGCAATGAATCCCAATATCATAATTGGAGCGCAATTGTTACTGCTTACAACAAATTCTGAAATAATTTTACTGTGTAACTTCAATGACTATGTTTTCATGTACACTAGAAATTGGCTTATTGCTAGAAAGCGGTGTATTGTGAGTAAGCAGCGTTGCAGTTACATGCACTGTATAAGCGGCGTACTCTTTACTCCTGTATATATGTGCCTGGTCAGTAAGCAGCTTTCTCCACAGCAATGTAATTTTCCCGCAACACTTTTGTACATGACAAACATGGTATCTGAGGAAGACTTCACTATTTTATCTCTGTTGCTTCGCTTTATATCCAGATATTCCAGAGTTGTTGCTCTGTTTGTTTCCGTAACTTTCTGTTGCAATCTGCACCAGAATGGGGTTTCCCTTTCACATTAAACTCAGGATTCCCTCAATATAGGAGCGCATATACACACGTGAGGGACCGTCGATATTTTGCATTGGTGTGTGTAAATGGGTATAGTTTATAGTGTACGTGCTTTTCACACTGTACTCCGAGAAATGTCGAATTCTTTCTGCTGTGTTGACTTGATGTTTGTCTCCATCCAATGCGTTTGTTTTCCAGTCTGTTCACGTACATGATAGAACACTTGCTTATATATTTACATGGCTACATTAAGCTGCGTTCTCTGAGAGAAACCTAGGTGTGTTAAACCGCTTTCTCTTAATCCCTTAAACAGCGTAAGGAAATCGGCGTTCTCGTTTACATGACATTTAAGAGCACCGCTTTCTCAAAATCCCTGGAATAAACCTTTCTTAAATGCATGCAAACGTTGTCAATGAAAGTATACATATAATGAAATAGTACCCCTTAAAGAAAATGTGTTTACGTGAGAGAGAGAAACAGTGATAAATGCATGAGACCTTGTGTATCTATTGAGGGAGTGTAATCTCTCTTACATAGTCCGTTTCACTTTTTGTCCAGTATGATGCCTCAAAGAAGCAGTTTTGACAAACTTATTTAGAGTTCTAGGATATGATTATGAATGCAAACCATTTAAAAATATTTATATAAGAATTAATGCAATTTTGAAAAATAATATTGCAAAATATTGATGTGATTGTATAGGTACAGCCCTAATACACAGTGTACCAGGCATTAACCATTTCATAGTTTAATTGCCCTTATTCTCTCACTGTCTCTTTCACAGGCCTGATTTTTGTTGTGGACAGTAATGATAGGGAGCGAGTGAACGAGGCAAGGGAGGAGTTGACGAGGATGCTGGCAGAGGATGAGTTAAGAGATGCAGTGCTGCTTGTCTTTGCCAACAAACAGGTAAGAGAGAGCAGTACAAAATTATTTTTGTAAACACAAGCTGCATCACAGTTCATTTTTGGCTCTGTTTTAGAAAGCTCAATAACTGACTGCACCGCTCCTTCTGTCTGTGTCCCTAAAGGACCTGCCCAACGCAATGAACGCAGCAGAAATTACAGATAAGCTGGGCCTTCATTCCCTGCGTCACCGTAACTGGTACATCCAGGCCACCTGCGCCACCAGCGGAGACGGCCTGTATGAAGGGCTCGACTGGCTCTCCAACCAGCTGAAAAACGCTAAATGATCCATTCCACCCTCCCCTCTTCTGTCAGCGCTTTGTGTGTACGAGTGTGTGTAAAGAGTGACAGCACTGGTTTGAGTCTCACCCGGTTGCCCAGTTTATTCATTTCTTTCTTTTGTCCAGTCTTGTAAATGTCAGAGGCTTTGCCCAGTGCTGTCTAATATACACATGCGAGAGAGAGAGAGGTGTGTGTGTGTGTGTGTGTGTGTGTGTGTGTGTATATGTGTGTGTGTGTACTGAGGGTGGGAGCAGCCTTGCTGTGCCTTTCAAAATAGACACTCGGAGTACAGCACGGTTCTCTCTTTCTCTCCCTTTCCCTTCTCCCTCCTGATTCCTGTGGTTTTCTGCACGTAAAGAATGAACCAGGATGTTAAATATTTGTTACCTAATACATTTAAATAAGACTACAGTCCTGATTTTCATTTTCCCAATGTTGAAAGCAATCACGCATGACTAAAATGTTACAAGGTATGAGTTGCCATTCTTTGATCCCCACATTTGATAAAACTCATTGTAACCTGCATCAGGTTGGGAAAAAGAAGGAAAAAATCAGACAATAAAGTGACATTTTCCATCCATTCTTCTTCACGTTTTTTGAAAATCATGCTAAGGCTTTCAGGTGTGTCACATGTAGCTTTGTGACCAGTTCACGTTTCCTACTGCATGTAAGCACAAGCCTGTGAGACCTTTAGTTTACAAGTTAGTATGTTAAACAGCTTGATGTTGTCTTAATACCATTGGCTGTTGGAAAAACCTTTGACCATGTGTATCTGCTCTCTTGAATCTCATAGAGCTTTGCAGTTACATGATCAAACCCAGACAAATTAGGAAATGCTGTAGTATGATCATCAAATTGGATCCCAGGCACAAACAGCCTTACATGTGTTGTAATTGCCATGTAAGAAGCAGGAGTGATGTGTATTTGGGATTGTAGAGGGAGTGAGCGCCCTCTGCAGGAGCAGTGAGGCCTTTTGAGCGCTGCTCCCACTCCAGTGGTTCTTTTAGCTCTTTCTTTATTTTTATTGTTGTGATTGATTATTTTTTTGTTATTATGGTCTCTTTCAAGGTTTCCTGACTCCAGTTTACTGTGGTCTCTTGTGTCAGAAATACTGTCAGAATCTGAGCGTTTAGGCAAGGCCACTAAGGGCTTTATTGGATGCATGTATTATTTTTTTTGCCTGATTGATTAATAACAACAAGCTGAACATCCAGGCACATCTGCAACTGATCTTAAAGTGCGACTGATACAAAGTTGCCCAGGAAACAGAACAAAGCTTGAATCTAGGCATACCTGGATTTATCTATGGTTCTCTGTTGGAGATATAAGAGAAATGCATGTCAGATCCTCCCAGACTCAGAATAGCTGCAGTTAAATGCAAACTCTATAGTAACTTGACAGGGAAATGCTCACTGTCCCATGTTTCATATTTCTTTCTTCATCTGTTGATGGCTACTTTACCTGATGCACCGGTTCATTTTCAACATGTCACTAATAGAAATAAGCACCAGCAGAGAGAGGCTGTGTTCACTTTAAGAGCGTGTACACACATCTTCTCATTATCCAGAAAACTGACAAATTTTATTTTCCTTCATATTCCAAAGGCTACTGCAGTGTTGAATACAGCATTGCACATGCATGCTGTTAAGGTCATGTTCTGGATGACCCCAAAGGTCCTAACCCTGTACTGACCTCTCACAAAGGAATTGATGTTTCAACTTGTGTCCAACTGGACAGCAACACCTCCCACCCCGTTCGTTCTGTCACCAAAAGTCAGCAAGTTTCATAACTCTAATAATGTTCTTTGGCCATTTAGTTATGATTACTATACAGATCTACTGTAGTAGATAAAGATTTATTTGAAAAAGCATCATCTATGACAAGTAATTAAAGTGTATGAACTTAAGTATGAAAATGTATTTAGCTTGCAAATTTAATTTAGCTACCCTATGTTCAGATGTGAAGCTTTGATGAAGAAAAAAAAATTCTGTAAAATAAAACAAAAGCAAAGAATGTGTGCATATGTTTGTTTTCCTTTACTCATAATGTTTTTTTTGTTTTAGCCTTTTTTAAACCCATCTTGTAACATCTGATAAATGCACTATAATAAAGAGATCTCTATTACAGTTGCATGTATTGTTCCTTTATTGTTGGGTTTCACTTATTTTACCTTGTTTTGTTTACAATAGCAAGATCCAACTTTTCTATATTGTTCCAATTGGTGGTGCTGTAGATTGCCTGTGTTGTAATCTGCTTTATCTTGAGGCAGCGCTGCAGAACTGTTCAAAATTGGTCAGCAAACTGATTGGTGACAGGACAGGGTTTATGGTTTGTGGAAAGTTTTTTTTTTTCCACAATCCAATTAAGTGTAGTGTAGAATTTGAATCAAGAAGAAAAAGAGCAAATCAACCACTCACATCAAATCATGCCATAACTATTAGTGACCCAATTACTTATTTTATTTGCTCCTGCAAATGCAGACAGTGCAGCATGACAGGCCACATCATCCGAGCTAAAAAGAGAGAAGGGTCTCATTAATCGCAGGAAAGCAAGTAAAAAGAAGCTTAGATTATGCTTTTATGGAAGCATCAACTGCAAAGTCTGATACAGTTTCTGTAAAGTTGAACTACTGTACAGGTGTGCAGCATCTGTGTCTGTAGACGTTCCTCCACACCACCAGAGAGAGCCCTACGTTTTATTTCTATCAAGGCAAAAGATAATCGTTAAATATCTCACATAATCCTTATTTAACTGTCCAGACAGTCATTTATCAGGCATACGGTCTCCCAAATTCTAGGAGGATGAGCTACAAGCAGACATCCAAAATCCAGGCTACAGTCCATATTGGAATTAGACTGGACATTCAAATATACTTTCCTTTTCATTCAGCTCAGTTCCTTCATGGGCGTTTCACTTCGTTCATGGTCCCGCTGGAAAGGAATCTTAACACATGACGCAAGTTCTCCACAAGGACTATTTAAAACCTCCACCTAGTGCTTCACCCATATTGTTCTGGATGCAAACCAGCTTACAATTCCTCCTACTAAAAATGAAACACCAGATCACGACACTGTCACCACTACGCAATGTATGGATGCGTTATCTTTGTTTTTGTGCTAAATATAATTATTAGCTTTCAGGCAAGAAAGTTCAAAGCGTAGCCAATTTTCTCATTACCTACTTTAGGTTGTTTTCCCACATGCAAATTCAGCTCATCATTTTATGGACAGCTACAGCTGTTTTCAGAATGCACTAAGTCAGTGAATTGATGGTTCATCTAGCAATTAAGCACAGGTGGGTTTAAATGAACTTTAAGTTGTAGCCTGTTACAGTATGTAGCTCAAGATTACTCAAGTTTGAACACCTCATCCAATTCAGGCTGTTAAACCAAAGGAGCTACTGTCAGGGTTGGGGAGTGACAAAATACATGTAACGGGATTACGTATTTAAAATACAAAATATAAGTAACTGTATTCCAGAATTTTTATAGTCAAAACAAGTGAAAAAATCTACCAGTGCTGAAGAAGTAATCCAAAGTATTTAGAATACGTTACTGACCTTGAGTAATCTAACGGAATATGTTACAAATGACATTTTACAGCATGTTTTCTGTATTCTGTAGTGGAATACATTTCAAAAGTAACCCTCACAACACTGGCTACTGTAATATTAATCACTTATCCTAAGTAATTGATTTTTTTAAGCAATTAAAAATATATTTTTGCAACACCTGCCAATGGTGGATGAATCGAGAAAATGTATAGGCCATATGTATTTCTTACAGGTCACAAAACTACATTTTGAATTTATTTTTATTGTCAGGAATCATGATTTTGTTCCACATATTTTCATTTTGGTTGCTTGATGTAGTGAATAAATGGAGTTCTGGAGAAAAACACTAGATCCTAGATAGTAAATTTTCCAAAGGGGATAGAAGTTGTCAGAAGATGGATGTTTTCTATAGTAGACTGTTTGATTTGAAGGTGGTTAGCTGGTCTTCAAGCCTGGTCAAGCTTGTTAAAGGAATATTCTGGGTTCATCATTTGTGGCATAATGTTGGTTACCCCCCAAAATTATTTTGACTTGTCCCTCCTTTTCTTGAAATAAATAAATAAATGAGGTTACAGTGAGGCACTTACATTGGAAATGAATGGGGCCAATTTTTAGAAGGTTTAAAGGCAGAAATGTGTAGCTTATAAGTTTAAAAAAGCACACATTCATTTTTCTGTTAAAACGAAGTGTTGTCAAATTGAATATAACTTTACACAATAAAGGTTTGTAAGCAATTTTATCACACTTAAATTATGTTAACACATATTGTTTATGTCTTTTGAGACCTTTACAGATTGGCCCCATTCACTTCCATTTTAAGTGCCTCACTGGAACCCAGAATTTTGTCTATTTTAAAGAAAAGGATGGACGAGTCAAAATGATTTTTTTGTGGTAATCAATATTATGCCATAAATACTGTTGATTAAGCTTAACTTGTATTAAACCTGGAATATTCCTTTAAGTTAGTCTGTTTTGATGGTTTTAGGAACTTTTCAGATGAGAGAACATGTGGCTGACTGGCTATATACCAGCAGACCACAGGCTGGTTTAAGTGTTTTGTTTTTTTCAGCAGGGATTCGATTCAAGCCATAATATCCCTAATAAAGTGGCCATTTGGCAAGTAACTGCATTTTATTTGTGTTAATTTTTTTTTTTTTTATGCTTTAATTTGACTTTCATCACTGCAGAATAATTAAGGGAAATCATTTTATATCCTTCATTAAACACATTATAGGAACTAACCTTCATCACAGCAAAACCTGCACATCCAGAAAGATACTATGCGAACGTTTCACTCTTGTAAAAGGCTTCCCCTTGTCACTCAGATACTAGCAAAGCTAAAGAACCATTAGCATAAATCTGCAAATGAGCTTTTGTGAAATATGAGATCATGAGCTTCCAATTTTCCCTTTTAATTTTCGCTCTCTGTTTTTTCTATAGTAATTCTTTTCATCCTCCTATGTTCCTTTGCGTCTCTCCGCCCATCTCTCCTCCCTTCTTTTCCCAATCCTTGTGACTGATATTTGGGATGATCAGCAGATAATGACTTCCAGTGGACAAATTATGATAATTTAATCATATGCTTTGATGTTTCCTGGGATCTGCTTACCTTAAAGATGTTAATTAGCATTATCGAAAAGGAGGAGAGACAAGGAGGGATTTTTCATTAGATACTCTTCCAACTAGACTTGCTGTATGTGATCAGAAGGATAATACTATTTTCTCTTACTCCCTGGTGTGTTCCATTAACACCTCAGCATATTGACTGTAGTGCACATTAACAGACAGGGCTGGAAAATGTTTATCCTATGGAGTTCAAGCACAGTCCCTTTAAGGCAAGTAAGTTCACTTAGCGGCCATCTTGGTAAAGCCCTTGGGGTCTAGAAGCTATTTTCTAGGCATGCAAGTACAGCTCTGATTTACTTGAATGAGGACAGACAGAAATGTCCCAAACTGTGGCAAAATGGCTTCAACTAGCCATCTGGTCTCCCAGCCTGATCATGCTGGTATATTTACTGGTTTTAGAGGGATTTTGGGCTCTAGTCTGTTGGTCAGGCTGGGAGACCATATGTCAAATCACCAATACAGTTTGAGAACAATGGTATCATAACTTCTTTAGCTGAAATCAGGGTCAAAAATACCTTGAGGCTTGTCCTATAACCACAAAGTAAACGGGTGATGGTTTTTCAATAAGCTGATGGATTCTTTTAATTGATAGGCGGGACTTTCATTCCTACTGTCTCCATATTGAGCATCGCTGTTTTATTTTTTGGTCTCTCTCCATGTACTGTCTCTGGTTTACAGTCAGTTTCAGGGGTTGCACCAATTTAGGTTCAGTTCAGCTCAATTGTTTAGTTCAAAATATTTACAGAGAAAGGCATTTCGCCACAACGAGCACCCTAACTTGGGGTTTTGCACAGCCTCTTAGCTTTACTGTGTTGCTGCATTGACCTTCCATATATAAGCCACCACTAGAGAGAGCTGTTTAACACAGTCTCAGGTGAGAGGTTTGGGCCTTGTCAGTCAACCAACACTTATAACAAATAGACGACCTAAGGACCTGTTAATGCTTAAAAAAACTTCAAGAAACTTTCTTCTTTTCTTTAAAATGCTGATTTGAGCAAATTCAGCAGTCAAAGTACTGCGATGAACATTTAACTGCAGAAGCAATATTCAGGTCTCTTCTGCTAGGCATCTGTTCTCATTGTAACTGACATGCTGTAGCAATGTTCTTGTAAATTTTCTACCCAGTTTATGAACACGTATTTATGCATCTCAGCACATATCCCCATATGGTGTGATTTAATGGGGACCGCTGATAGGGAACGGTGCTTTGGCAGCAGCACAAACACGAAGGAAGGAATGATGGTAAATGTGGGACACATAGATACATTTATGACTGTATGTAGCTGCACAGTATAAATGTCTGTTTGTAAACGTTTATGTGTAGATAACGTGCGTAGAAGTTGTGACGAATCCGTGAGACCGTTTGCGTGAGACTGTTGGTGCATCTCCCACCTTTCCCCCCAGTAGCAGAAGGGACTGAATCTCAGGGTAAATGTTACCTTGGAAACGGTACCTTGCTTATTAATAGAGGCTGAGGAAAGACAGAGAGAGAGAGAGAGAGAGAGAGAGAGAGAGAGAGAGAGAGATTGTACAGGAAGAGATAAGAAAAAGAAAGCTCCTGTTTTTCTGAGTGCAGTTGGGTTGGTGAGGCACATCTTTTAATATTTATATTGGATTCAGCATCACACACCTCTAGTTTTATGTCATAGTAACCCCACCCAACAACATTAAACCATTCCCTTTATGTCTCTCAGGAGAGAGAACAGGCACATGCAGTCTCAAACATGCATGCACACACCCAGCATTAATTGTATTGATCGCTGAACCTATGGTCCCTTTGAAATTTGAGGGCAGTTATTCATTTTACAACCTCGTCAACTTCACACTCCACCACACAGAGCATCTTTCCTCCAATCCCTCCCCCCCAGTATGTCCCAGTGGACTATCTGAAGGCCATCATGCACTGAGGAAAAATGGACTGACAAGTTTTTCCCACCTTTTATTCCCCTCACTGTCATAAAGGAGCAAAGTATGGTTGAGAAGACTTTTTCCCATCTTTCTTAGTGTTGTGTTAGATTTCATTTTATATATGTTAAAGGTCATGCCTATTTTATCTCATTTCCTTATCAATTCATAATCATCAATTCACTCACCAATTATGATGTGTTATTATCCATCCATCCGTCTGTCCATCTACTGTATCTGTTCATTCATCCATAAATGTATCTGTCCATCTATCATCCATCTGTCTCTCTGTTCATCCATCCATCCATCTGTCAGTTCTTCCATCCATCTGTTCATCCATGTCCATCTGCCTGCCCATCCATCTATCTGTTCATCCATCCATCCATTTGTACATCCACCTTCCTTCCTGTCTGTTTATCCATCCATCCGTCCATCGATCAACCAATCCATCCATCCATCTATCTGTCCATCCATTCATCCATCTGTTCATTCATCTTTCCATCCATCCATACGTTCATTCATCTATCCATCCATACGTTCATTCATCTATCCATCCATCTGTCCATCCATTCATTCATCCGTTCATTCATCTTTCCGTCTATCCTCCGTCCATCCATCTGTTCATTCATCTATCTGTCAATCCATTCATCCATCCGTTCATTCATCTATCGTCCATCAATTTGTCCATCTGTTCATCCATCAGTCATCCATCCATTCATCTATCTGTCCATCCATCCATCCATCCATCCATCCATCCATTCATCCATCCCATCATTCATTTATCCATCCATCCATTTGTCCATCCATCCATCTGTCTGTCCATCTGTTCATCCATCGATCCATCCATTTGTCCATCCGCCTTCCTTTCTGTCCGTCCATCTGTTTATCCATCCATCCATCCATTCATCTCTCCGTCCATCAATCCGCCAATCTGTCCGTCTGCCTCTTCATCCATCCATCCATCCATCCATCTGTCCATTCTATCCATTTGTCCATTCGCCTTCCTATCTGTCCATTCATCTGTCCATCTATCCATTCATTGATCTATTAGCCCATCCATCCATCCATCCATCCATCTGTCTGTTTGTTTGTCCATCCATCCATCCGTCCGTCCGCTCATCCATGTCCATCCGCCTGCCCGTCCGTCCATCCGTCCATCTGTCCATCTGTTCATCTATCCATTTGTCCATCTGCCTTCTTATCTGTCCATCTGTCTGTTTATACATCCGACTGTCCATCCTTTTATCCATCCATCCATCATCTATCCATTTGCCTGTTCATCCATCCGTCCATCCATCCATTCATCTGTCTGTTGCAATAAACCATGTTAGGAAGACAAGTCTTTCAATTATAAGAATATACTCAATATTGTCGGGAGAGTTGAGAAAAGCCTAATCTATGTGTCTTTTTTTTTTTTTATCACGAGTGCATTTTTACTAATTCATTGTGTGGATGAGCGTGTAAATGTGTTTGTTTGAACTCACCTGTATGCATAAAGCAGTGCACAGTTGGACATGGCTTTGCTCTTTGCTCATTTGGGTGTATGTGTGTCTTTGAGCATTACATCTGCTATGTGACCTCTTTTGAATGTTCAGATCACCCTTTCCTCCTCTACAAATTGACAGCTCGTATCCAGCTTCACACGCAATCACTGGCACGCAAGCCACACGCTAGAGACATTGGAGATCACTCTCCCTCTCTCTCTCTCTCTCGAGTGTTTGTGTGTGCTTTGGAGCTGTGGTCAGTGGTTCGGTGCTCTGAAATATTTTCCACAGCCCTGCATTATTTATATCCAGTGTTGTTTTACCCGCTATGTGTCTTTGAAATCTTGCAGCCTGTATATGTTCTTCTCCATACATTCCTATACATCTTCTTCAAATCTGATACCCTTCTCTGTCTATTTTTCTGTTCACTACTAATGCTTCCTGTTCTTTAGGTGCTATAATGGCCTGTCACATTCAGACCTTATCAATGCCCTATAGAGCTCTGCAGACTCTGTCAACAGCTCTTCACAGATTCTTTACTTTCCTCATCTCACACGATGCAAAAATACAGCACCCCTCCACCAGCCCTGTGGTTACCATGGCAACCGAAAGGTCTGGGTTGGTGTGTGATGATATGTGCTGTTCTTTAGGGTTATGATTTGAAGGAAAGATTAAGGAATATTGTTTTCCTTAATTTTATAATTTTATAGATTGCATAGAACTTTAAACAGTTCTCCCATAACATTTTTCCTTGGTAATAATTTTAATGTAATAATGGGAAATGACTCTGCATATGAATGAGTCTAGTATAGAGATGGGAAGATAATTATTTATTGAGGGAGGACATAAGAGTGATGGCATGTAATATGCATATTATAACCATCCTAATTTGTGTTATTGTTCCACAAAGAAAGACAGAAATCTGTTTTTCCCTCCCATTAAAGCACAAAACTTTACATCAACTCTCAAATAACATGGTGTATGTCCAATACCAATTAAAGTTGACTTCAGATCTATGCATAAAAATTCATATTGATTTTCTGTCTCTGTGTAGAATGAATCAAATCAAGGCACAGAAATGGTTTCGAGGTATTCAGAGCAAGGAGTCAGGGTTAGTTGGATATGGCCCTGTTAGCCCCTGTTGATAGATTGCTTAACTTACCTTCTGGTTCAGACTGGTTACACTTTGAATTTGGCAACTGTTTTGCTGCTGAAATCAGTCTCTTACCAAAACTTGAATCAGTGCCCCCAGTGGCCGAAGCAGAAAGCGATGTTGGATGTATGGACACGTCAGCTTCAGTTTCAGGGTGAAATGTATACGGAGTGTTGCCAAAAGCAAGGTATATTTTTAGTTTTAAATTATATAATACAGACGAAAGGAATGTATATTTTATTAACTCTACCCTTAATCCAACCCAAAGCTCAACCCTAAACCTAACTGTCAGTAAAAGTGTAATTTTAGATAAAAAATAAAAAAAAACTCCAAATCTTGCTCCCCATTAGTAACTTCCTGGTTCCCATGGAACTAGAACCCATGTCTTGGAGATTCTTCACGCAACCCTAGAGGGAAATGTGTTCAAGCTTGAATTGATGAAAGATATGTCTGATGGTGGAATACGCTTGTCAGTAATTCATCTGAATGTGGTTGATTTCAGTACATGAATTTTCAAAAGCAACATATCAATTTCCTGTGCGATCATTTTGTCTGATTCTGAAGAGTGACTTTCAGCCATTCAAAATTATCTATGTATTCTGAAAAAAAAAAAATTCAAATCCATTTTTTTTTTCGCCATGTAAAACAGGCCAGGTGATAAGGATGTCAGTTTTCAAAATTGTTCATAATCGATTGTAATGACAATTAAAAATAAATTAATCGATTAACCTTTTACATTAATACAGCAAAACACATGTAGACGAATGGGAATGCTAACGAATAGCTTTCTCCAGGTATTCTAGACCTCCTTGGTTTGGAGAGAAACATTTTAAGGAGAATCATTTGTAAAATATAAGCTATTTTTTATTTTGTTTTTTAAATCCAGCAAGATGGTAAGAAGGGATGTCAATGTGTGATAAAAAATAGAGGTTATTGAATCCTTTGTGCCTGTGAGTCATCAATCAACCTAGCTCTTCATCACTGTTCCATGACACACAACACAATAAGGCCTTAATAGTCTGAGCAAAAATGTTAAGGTTAAATCTGAAGTTTGTGTACCTGTAAAGGAACTGCAAAGATGTAGTGTATTTTTCCATTGAAAGCCTGTTGCAGTGGCCCAGGGATGTTTGAAAACAAATGTATGAGTGTACACATGGCATGTTCATTGGTCATGTTGGTCTGTGTAGAGGTACTGGGGGAAAGCTATAATACATATAGCCTATGTGTATTAGGTAGGGATGGGACGACATGGTGATCTCATGATTCGGTGCGATATACGATGTGAGGTTCACAATTCAATATAATCTCTTAATCGATATAACACTTAAATTAATTCTGTAATTCTTTTTTATATTCTGAAAAAATGTTTGAGTAAAATACACATAATTTCTCATCAAAATAAAGTTCTTTAATATGTAGCTGCACAATGGGCAGATCTGTGAAGAGTGTGTATGTAGATGAGTGTGTGCACTGTGGAAGTTAGGAGCAGATTTGTAGGAATCCTCCATAGAAGCATAATGAGGTGCAGAGAACAATGGCCAGCAGATTGGAAGGCAATCACTTTCCCGACATGCAGGAAGAGACGAGGAATCCTCAGTTGAAGATTTGTGAGTGCAGAGAACAAGCGTACAGCAAGCTGGAAGGTAACCACATTCCCAACATGAAGGCAGAGATGAGGAGTCCTCCGTTGAAGATCCATGAGCGCAGAGAACAAGCGTACAGCAAGCTGGAAGGTAACCACACTCCCGACATGTGGGCAGAGACAGGCAACCAAACAGATATTGAGACAGGACCAACTAGGCAGGGAGAATGAGGTAAGTTACTTCACATTTAACAACAATCTAGCAAGGATACTGAGAACATGAAGGGTTTAAGTAGGGAGGGAATTAGAGGAGAACCAGGTGTTGCTAGCACACTAATTAGTGGCATGATGAGCATTCCCCTGGGAATGATCAGTGTTCCCATGGAAACACTGATTATGCATGCCGGCTACGTCTGCGAGACATGAGGTAGAGAAAATAACAAAACACACAGAATAAATCAACAAACTCACCGGAGCCGTGACACCTTTCTCTATAAGAAAAGATCACAAGCAAATAAGCTTTTAAAAATAGTGGGGTACATTTAGGCTGATCAGGTGCAGAGTAAGCAATAGAACTGTTCAAACCTGTCCTGAACAAAGTATGTGAATATTTAATTTTTTTCGTCATTTGTTTGTCATCATTATTATAATCTCATTTTAACTTTATAAAAATAAAAAATTCTACATTCTATTAATTAATATTATATCATGAAATTCTATAATAATTATATGAGCTATCACTGTTTGAAATAATGTGTATAATTTACAAGTAAAAACATTGAGTTTACATTCATATTTCTTTTTACTTTATCTGACTGTAAAGAACAGAAAGGATATTAAGACATCTCATCTCATCTCTGATGGACATATTACACGGAGGAAATGATCTGTTTTAATCTCAAGCCCTTGTTATCAAAACAAGGTGATTTTCCAGTGCTCCAGTACTTACATTTCTAAAAGCTACTCTCAAATTCAAAGTAAGAATACTCAATTTGAAAAACACTTAAACAGGTTTGCCCTTACTAAAAATCCCTGTTTTAACAGTAACCATAGTTTGACTATGGTATTTGTAGTAGTAAAATCATAGTGACCACAAAATAAACATGGTTACAAATATAGTTAAATCATGGTTACTATATGGAAACTAAAGTATTACTTTTGCAAAACTATAGTATATTGTATCAAAACCATGATTTCTGCTAAGAAAACGTCTCAATTACGTATGGAACCTCAGTTCCCTGAGATGAAGTGAACGAGACATTGCATCAGGAAGCTGAAGTTATGGGAAAGTGTCTTTCTATATGACCTAGTTGAAACCTTTCTACAATAATGCCAATTCTAAAATTGGCTATGGTGTTTAAGCCCCACCCTTTTACGTGTGAAGCTGTCCAGTATAAAACCGGGCGTGAAAACACCATTCCTCAGAATTTACTGACTGAGGGACAAGAGCGCATCGCTCGCACCTCAAAGAACTCTGTAGTGCAGCCAGATTACACAACGTCTCGTTCCCTTCATCTCAGGGAACCAAGGTTACATCTGTAATTGAGATGTTCCCTTAAGACTCAGTACAATTGACATTGCGTCAGGAAGCTGACACTATGTGGAACAGAGTCCCATCACGCCGCACTACACAACATAACCTTCCAGAGAGGAAACATGACGCCGCAGTACCATGGAATGGCGACCGACATGAGTATGTCGCAAGTGAATGACCCTCATGGTGGGCCAGGAGGGGAACACTCAGAATATATATATGAACTATGGTCATATAGTATGAATCAACCCCTTCACTAACCCAATCAGGAAGAAAGTTTATTTCTAATGAAAATGCCTGTGACTTTTGGGAAATAAAACAGTCTGAATGCAGGTGGTTGTGTAAAAATTCAGGGAGCCCGTACTTAAAAAGAGGGGCATAAGAATATGTTTGGCCAATGAAATAGCTAGCGCTCTAGACAGAGATGACTTGCTATGAGAGAGATGTTACGTCTAGGTTGTAAAACCTTGCGAATGTGTTTTGAGAAGACCATCCTGCTGCAAAACATATGTCTTGTAAGTACATACCATTCATCCATGCCTATGAAGAGACCATGCCTCTAGTTGAGTGTACTTTAACACCAATAGGGCAATTCGCACTCTGCGACTCATAAGCCAGGGCAATCACATCAACGATCCAGTGAGAAAGTCTTTGCTTGGAGACAGACATTCCTTTCGTGCAGACAGTCTGAATTGGCAGATGCGCTCAACGTATGTTGTAGCGCTCGCAAAGGGCATAACAAATGCACGGACTGTTCCTCATCCGAATTAAATGGAGGAGGGAAAAAGCTTGAAGGTGAACCACCTGTGCTCTGATGGGTGTGATTAGAACCTTAGGCACATAGCCTTTTCTGAGTTGACAGTGGTTTTTGAAAGACCCAGACTAAACTCCAGCCATGAATTGTCAACTGACAGTGCTTGCAAATCACCGACCCGTTTTACTGTGGCCAAATCCAGCAGTAATGCAGTCTTAAGAGAAAGCACACACACCTGTGTTGGATGCAGCTGTGGTAAGCACTTTCCTTCTGAAAATTTGACCTAGCATAACACCCTGTTTGTAGAATGTCGGCGCTGTCCATGGTGCTAGAGCAGCCAGACAGTGGCAAGTCACAGCGATGCCCATGCGCCTGAGGCTCCAGGCACAATGTGGAACATCGCTTGAGTCAGTACTGGAGAGGTCTCATGTGTAACAGACCTAAAGGTATGATGGCGGATGCTGCCACCATAAAACCCAGCATTCTCTGAAATGACTTAAGTGGTAATATTTTTCCAGTTTGAACTGAGACAGACACCGAAGAATGGTCTTTATGTGCTTGTTCGTAAGGTACACACGCATGCTCACGGAGTCGAGACGAACTCCTAAAAAGGAGATTAACTGGCTGGGGAAAAGTGTGCTTTTCGCCCAGTTGACATTAGACCAGATTTTCCATATGGCAAAGCAGCAAGTCTCTGTGTTTGCTCAGTAGTGCCTCTGAATGGCTAGTAATAACCAATCACTGAGGTAATTCAAAACATGCACACCATTTACCGCATCGATATATTTCATGAATGTGTGGGGAGCCAGAGACAGACTGAAATGAAGGACTTTAAATTGATACGCAGTTCCCTCGAACGCGAATCTAAAAGGCTGCCTGAATCTCTGCGTGCAACACCGGCACATTCTGTGAAAGCGAGGTGCTGTACAAACTGAATTGTATGAACGTGCTTGATCATTTTAAACACCCAGTCTGACACGCCCATGAGGACTTGCCACACATTCGCGCAGCGCAACAGCAGGCTGAAACAACCTCTATTGCGTTCTTTGGAGAAGATTGTGTATTTTGGCTTGTAACACTGGCGCATCTTCGGACGGAACCGTGGAATACAGAACACCGTTGAAACGGGGTGGCCAACATGCTAATTGGAACGTATAACCATGTTTGATCGATTTAGCACTCATTCGGAAATGCCCATAAGGGCTCGCCACGCATCCATGTAACGGGACAGAGGGCAATTTGGTTTGTTAATTGTATGATATAATGCACTGCTCACCACTGGGAAGCAGTTTTGCATAATGTGTGGGCTTTGAAGTGAGAAAGCTCTTTATTGAAAAAGTGTGAGCGCCTCATGCATGTGCAACTAACGCTGTACTCTTTTTTTTGCATTCTTTATGGCATGTGATTGAATGTGAGACACAGAAACAACATATTGAACAACATTTTGAACAACAATATTCCTTTCCCGACAAACAGCATTGGGGTAGAGGAGAACAGCATTGTGTGTCAGGAGCGCTTTTGCTGCATGGTGGGTGAGGGGCTTTTGGGTATCCCACGGGGCTTGCACTGAGGTGGGTGGCTTCGTTCGGGCCACGGCTTGCATGGCTTTACCGGCGGCTTGGCGGCGACATTTGGCAGTGCTGAGTCAGCAGCTGTGGTGTTTGAAGGTATATGGAGATTGAGGGGCTCGCGGGGTGTGTGCCGGCACGAGGGCCACCTCAAATTCATCCTGCTAGACCTCGCAGCCCCGCCGTGCCTCCTCGTGTGATCCCTTGGGAGTCACAGAAGAGGCGGGTTGGAGGGCGCAGGAGGCTGTATCGTCCCTCAGAGCTGTCTCTACGTGGGCGTGGCCCCGACAGTGAATGCAGCTCTCATGCTGATCTGACAGCGGGATGTGTTCCTCGCATAATGAACACTTACGGAACGAAATTTTTAAAAGACGTGAACACGTAAGTGGCTCTTTTAGTTTATATATATATATATATATATATATATATATATATATATATATATATATATATATATATATATACAGTATATATACACAATATCACAATAGATTATAAGGATACAATATTCCTGCTGAAGCACTGCGGGGAATCAGGATGCTGAAGCGGCCCGTTCACCAGTGAAGCGTCAAGCGGCGTGGTGGAGTAAATATTCGCCGGAACACTGCAGGGTAGCGGAGAGTCTTATGTTGCTGTGAAGATCCCGCCCGCTGACTCAATGTATGTCGACAGCGAAGGAGTAGTATGCTTCTAGACAAGAGATAAATCGCTGTCTTGAAAGAAGAAAATTCTGAGCAATGGTATTTGCACATCCGCTTTTATACCGGACAGCTTTGCGCCTAAAAGGGCGGGACTTAAACACCATAGCCAATTTTAGACTTGCCGTTATTGTAGAAAGGTTTCAACTAGGTCATATAGAAGGACACTTCCCTATAGCATCAGCTTCCTGACGCAATGTCAAGTGTACTGAGTCGTAAGGGAACCATGGTGACAGCAGTCATGGTTACTACAGTACAACTGTGTTTTTGTACCATGTAAATTTTTTTTTTTTTAAATGTTGAGAATAAATTCGTAGCATTACGTGATTAAAATTGTAATATTTTGAGAATAAAGTCAAAATTATGAGAATAAAATAATAGTTAAGAATAAATCGTGAGGAAAGTAACATCAAAATGATGTGGTGGACAAAATGTGTGCATTAGTACAGGAATTTTCAGCCTGTGTGGGCGCCTGTCAAGGGAGGCGCGAAATACGGGCTTACTTGCGTGTAACATCCCCTAAGTTATAGTATTGTTTTGAGAGCAAAAACCAACAAAAAAGCAGACCATGTCTGGGTTTCCCAATAATGTTGCAACGTAAGCATTTACGATCATCTTAACTAACGTCGCTCTTTATTTTGAGATGGAGTAACGGCTGTTTCCCAAACCAGCACGCAGATCGCTCGTTAAAATAGAACTTGTGTTACGGGAGCTGTCCGGTCCAAAGGTGCTGAAACATTGGCAAATATGTCCAGGAGTTTGTCTTCTCAAAATTAAAATGTGGAAATAATGACAAACATCATGGAAGTTGTAACCTTGTCAAGGCACCGAAATTTATGAACTATTACTGAATTTAATTACAGAAATAATGATGGCTTTGTAAGATGGGATTTCAAATGTTTTGGTTCTAAACTTTATAGAGATTAAAGAAAGTGACACAAGAAAAGCATGTAACATGAATGCATGCGATGTGCATCATAATAAGGGGCTCTCACGTTGCCTAAAGTTTTTTTCTTTGGCTGGGACCTGAACATATGCACAAAGAACAGGATTCAAATGACGGACATCAGTAATGAACTATAGATCTCTGTAAATATGAATAGATCATCTGGTTACAGTTCTAGGCACTGCGCACGTGTAGCCTTCCCCTGAATAAATTCAATATCCTACATAACCACAAAAAAGTGTGCTTGACTACACAGCGCATCTGGATATATGCCAAGCTTTAACGCTCTTCTCCATCATTTGATCAGTGTTTGATGAATTACTGCTGATATGATTGATGGGTTGAAAATGTTCACAAACATCTCTTTTAAATAAAATTAACTTTTACTGCTTTTAATACTTTTATTTACACTAATACCTCTATAAATTCTTAATTACAACTATTTAAATGCCCCCATAACTTCCCTTTGACCAAGGAAACATAATTAAATAATTCAAGCACAAAGCATTATGGGTATTCCCCATAGCCTCAGTTCTGTACTCAAAAGTCTGAGTTATTAACACTTAAAATCTTAAGTCTGTGGTTTTGTAAGATAAGTTCAGTGAACATAAATATTTGAGTTATGAGCCCAAAACCTGATATTTAAAGTAATACTTAAGACAACTTGATATTTCCAGTAATGACAACTTTAGGGTTTACAATGTATTATAAAAATGTGGCTTTTTATATATACATTTTATATATTCATTATAGAGTTTATATTTTAGAAAGGGAGTCTCTGCAAGAGGATCATTATATTTGGAGTTTCTTGGCAGCAAAAAGTTTAAAAAACCCTGATCTGTTTGATATTCATTGACACTGTATTTTATATAACCATGTTGAGCAGTTGGTGGCCTTTCTGAGGGAAATAGCAGGTGGAGAGCAGAACAGAGATGAGGAAAGTTAAAGAAACACAGGCTTGTGTTTGAATCTGTCCTCATCAACTTTACTGTGCAGTCAGAGTGGTGAAGGGGGGATGACATGTTATTAGAAAGCTGGAGTGCAGCACAGTGTCTGTGCCTGAGGGAAGACCGGAGAGGAGAGGATGGAGTGCATCAGAGGAAGCTGTTCAGTGCTTTATTGAACACAACCACAACCACCTTACTAATGACACACATACACACACACACACACACACACACACACACACACATACACACACACACACACACACACACACACAGGAAGCAAGTATAGACGTGAAAGGCACAGGATAGATTGAGTTTAGGAGATAGAGACAAAACAACTTCTGGAAGGATGCACATCCATTAACCACCTTATGATTGAGGTTAAACCAAATAGTCAAAAAGCTGCATGGGACATTAGTGTTATTATCTTAATATAAACATTTTTGGAAACTGAAATAAAAATAAAAAGTAACATAATTGGAAACTCAGAAACTGGACTAAAATAACACTAGACAGCCTTGAGAAGAGTATAGCTTTAGTTCACCCAAAAATAAATATTCTGTCATAAATTATTCATCACCCTCATGTCATTCCAAACCAATATAACTTTTTTTTTTTTTTTAAATGGAACACAGAAATATACATTTTAATGAATAAATTAAAATGTAAATACAATGGCAGTGAATAGTGTCTCACTTTAAAGCTTAAATAAGGACCCAAAAGTCATAAACTTAGTCCATATGGCTTGTGCATCATATTCCAAGTCCTCTGAAGACATTCAATAGGTTTTGGTAAGAATCAACCCAAATTTTAAGTCATTTTTCAGTGAAAAATTATAACAGAAAGTCATTTACAGTTGCTCATGTGTTCACAAGAGAACTTTTCGCTTGAACGCATGCCACTGTGAATTAGCTTCTCTTATGCACTGAAGAATTGTCATTTTTGGGCGAGCTAATCCTTTTAGCATATTTAAATGATACTAAAAATGCTAAACTAAACCAAAAATAAAAACGAATGAAAAACTAAAACTAATCTAAAAAAACAAAAAAACAAAACCATGAACAAACTTAATTAAAACTCAAACTTAAAGTCATAGAGTGAAAACTAACAAAAACTATACTACAGTACATTGAAAGAACAAATTGAAAATAATGATGAAGAAAGTTCAAAACTTTAAACAACCCTGACACAAACACATAAGGTAGAGGTCAGCAGCCCGTCCCGTTTTCATGTATGACTTCAGGTACGGTTCGGTTTTTTAATTACGTAATTAAAAAATAAACAGGTCCACCTAACTTGTTTCACGCATGCGCTCTCACTCACAGACATGCGTGAACAGATGAGTTAGGGGCTGTTCACACCGAAAGTATTTTTGTGCATGTCTGCTCTGTTTTTTCATTGTTTTCCTTTGCAAAAACATGCTGGATGGATGTCTTTGACTGTTGCATTGCATATTGCTGTTTCTTCAGAGTCTTGAGCAAGACATTTTTTAGACACCATGTCAAGTTAAAAGAACTTAAAACTTCAAAAACACCTGTGTTCTGTTTCATTTGTTGCGCTGCATCTAGCTTGTTTTTAGTGCAGGTTTCACAAAGATTCAACGGGTCAGGTTCAGGTTTCACTTTAAGGCTCATGCAGACTTCTAAACATAAGGGTCAGGGAGACAAGTACAGAAGTGAGAGCACAGGATAGATTGAGTTTTAGAGGTATAGCACAAAAGAACTCCTGTAAACATGCACATACACTGCCCCCCTTATGATTAAGGTTAAACCCAGACAACATGAATATATGAATAGTCAAAGATAAACATGGTCAGCGGTGGTCAGTCTCTGCCAGCCAAGCACTTTCAGCATTGCATGGCCCTATAATTTGTGCAGCTTTAGAAGGAGTAGATTAAAAACTGTGAAACTGCATATTCTGCCTCAGAAAAAAAAGATGTCATAACCACTCAGTCATTTTCTCTAGAATTCTCAGAGAAAATAATTTCAGTGCTGGTTGGTAGAGCTCACAAGCCCTGGCGATATTTAAATTGCTGTAATCAAATCCCTCAGTCTGTCTCAGCATGCCTCCACTGATTAGTGCTCACAGATGCTTTTTAAGGGTACAATTACTGTCCAGAAATCAAATATGCTGGAATATGCTGAACTATTGCATCATAATAAATTTGCTTGGAATAAATCAGAATGTTTCTCAAAGTGTATGGACAGCTGTGTGAGTTTTGCTTAGTTTTTTTCACACAAACAGCCTTAAAGGAATAGTTCACAAAAAATTGAAAATTCTGTCATCATTTACTCATTACCCTTATGTTGTTCAGCAGGACTTTACTCTATAATTTTTGTTGTAGTAGTGTTCATACTCCTAAGTGAAAAATTTTAGGGGCACAGTCAGAGGTTAGATTTTAAAAGACGTGTAACGTCTTTACACGTGTTACGTGTAACTGTTAAAAAATCACTACAGAATTTAGAGTCAAAAGATGATCGATTCATGACAAAGGGCAACTTTTCTGATAAACCTTTTTCAAGTAATTTTAAGGTAACCTTACAGGCAGCAGCAAACAACATCAGTCCTGACTGATCACCTTTATGTGCACCTAATAAAAAATATATTGATGACACTTTACACTTCCATTTGCCAATAACAAACAATATAGTGGTAATTCTTAAAGGGTTAGTTCACCCAAAAATAAACATTTTCTCATGATTTACTTACCTTTAAGCCATCCCAGATGTGTATGACTTTCCTTCTTCAGCAGAACCGTAGTGGAGATTTGTATAACCACATTTCAGCTCAGTTTGCAAGTAAATGGGTGCCATCAGTCTGCTGGTTATTTGATGGTTCGAAAGTCAAATTTAGGCAGCTTAAAAGTAATCCATACGACTCCTGTCGATCAATTAATGTCTTCAGAAGCAAATTGATAGGATTGTGTAAAAAAATAAATCGATAATTAAAACTTTATTAACTTAAAAAATCGTTTCCTGCCAGCAGTTGACGCAACATGCTGCTGTTGCGTGACGTAAGCGCAATGGTGCGTTCATGCGAGAAGTCGGAAGTGCACGCTTTGTATTCAACAGAGGAACAAATGTCACGCGAGTGTTAGGTGATTTCAAACAATAATCCAGTGCTTGGCGGAAGCAACGATTTAAAGTTAAAAATGTTTTCATTATCGATTTGCTTCTTACACCAATCTATCGGTTTGCTTCAGAAGACATTCATTAATCGACTGGAGACATGTGGATTACTTTTATGCTGCCTAAATATGACTTTTGGACTGTCAAGAAGCCAGCAGCCTGATGGCACCCATTCACTTGCATTGTATGGACATACAGAGATAAAATGTGCTTAGAAAAATCTTTATTTCGGTTCTGCTGAAGAAGGAAATTCATACACATCTGGGATGGCGTAAAGGTGAGTCAATCATGAGAGAATTTTCATTTTTGGGTGAACTAACCCTTTAACAGATTAGTTAATTAACACTTAAATATATATATATATATATATATATATATATATATATATATATATATATATATAAAAACTTTGATAACATTTGTTGTAACTATCTTTGTTAAGCGTTATAATATAATAATACTTATTGTTTATGTGAAAGTTACAAAATGTAAACAAAATATTTTTTATGTTGTGCACATAAACTTATGACTGCACTTGTATGAATTCGTACGACTTTCACTACAGCCAGTGACATCGATGGACATCGTTTCCATCTAATACTCGCGTATTAATTACTTGCTTCTATTACACACAACAGCTTCCTATCATGTTTACACACTCTACTGATCGGTTAGATTTAGATAAGGGGTTTGGGTAAGGGCATATATATTAATAAGCATTTCCTTAACGCCTCATGCGCGAAACTCATGCTTACTTCCGCATCAGACATCCGGGCATTTGCACGCGATGAAATCATACAAATTCATATGAACGAACTCATACGAAATCATACGTTATAGCTAACTCATAAAATATGTACGAATTTTCATGAGACTGGGTTGGGTTAGGTGCTTTAAAGGTAGGTTTTTATTCAGATGGTAGGCTATTGTATAATTTCATAAGCTTGTGTGTCAGATCAGATGTCACATGCACCAGTGTGCCCAAATAATTTTCCACATTCACATGCAGTAATTTCCACTCACAAATGCAAGTATGTTAAAGAGAGACAGCTTCAGTTCCCATAAATTTTCATTGTATGGAAAAAAGAGCAATGTCAGCATTCTTCAAAATGTCTCCTCTTATGTTCCATGAAAGAAAGACATACAGGTTTGGAACGACATAAGGGCAGGGGTTAAATTGGGGTGGAACGATTCTTAAACCAATTCAAAAAGCGAATAAATAAATAAATAAAAATATTGGCAGTTTGTTTGTCACTTCATTCTATTTCCTGCAGGTAGGCTCCAGTTCAGTTTTTTTTTTTTTATGCATTCCCTCTCTATTAAGCGAGTGTGCTCATTCGAAAACACCTTTAAAGTTCTTTTAAGTTAATTACTTAAGCATTTTTCTTCCATCTAGTCTGTGTCGGAATCTGGTCTGCAAAATTTGCCTAGAGAATAATTTTTCAAAGAGATTATTATTTCAAAACAAAACTTAATATTATATAAGTATAAAAGAAAACTTCACTAATGTATTATATTTTCTGTATTATATTACATCACTGATGATTCTTAACACAGTAATTTCTTTGACAATAATGTATTAGAAAGTATTTTCTGAAAGATAAAACAATGCATACATTTATTTCAAAATAGTGGGTTATTTGTAGTCTCAAACTGAACACAGCTTCCCTGGCAATTATGCACTGTTTTTGTGCAAAAATCTCACAAAGAGAGGAAGTCATAAGTAATTTTCTCGTAGCGTCATCAAGGCTGCCTTTAGGAAACAGTATTCTTCAAATGACATTGATTGAATAAGCAACAAAGAAACTCTTTATAGATGAATGCTTTTAACGTCATGTCAGAAGTTACTGTAAAATTAGCTTTGTGACAATTCTGTTGGTTTCAAAAAGACAAGCTGTTCATGCTGACATTCCTCTTGACATTTTTAGAGTCGTATATTGGTATTGTTTCTATGAGTCATTGATAATTTATGAATTTTGAAAAGAGCAATAATGGTTTGGTATTAGTGATGGCAGGATGATTCTTATTTCAGACTTGGGATGCTCAGTTAGAAATAAAAGTGACAGTGTAATTCTGGAAGATGTTACTGGTGTGACATTTTATTTTTTTTAATGATATTTATTAATGGTTAAAACGAAGTGTGAAATTTCTGCACCACTAGCGTCACTACCAAATGGAATTGTGAAAATAATAATTGTTTTCAAAGCTTCCACTGGTTGTACAAACAGATAGTCCCACCCTGAAATAACACTATTGGTTGAGCCAGTGTTATTGTGTCAGGTTTAATCTGCAAATGGTTTACTTATGGTTGACATTGCATATTAAACCTGGATATGAGATTTTTTTTTTTAACATTTAAATAATTTAGACTTTTAATCTCATAATTACGAGTTACTATTTCACAATTTTGACATCTCATAATTTTGACTTTTAAATCTCGTAACAATGACGTAGTATCTCATAATTATGACTTTTAGTCTAATAATTATGACTTTTTATCTCTTAAATATAAATTTTTATCTTGTAATTTTTTTTTGTACTTGACAAATTTTTTTTTGTTGCAGATGGGCTTCCATACACATCAGCTTTAAATATATTTAAAAAAAATTATATATTTATTTTGTTTTTACATATTGTAAATGCAATGCGTTGGAACCAAGAAATCTGCACGTGTCTAAAAATTCAATATCATCCAAGTTGTTTATCTAATCAGGCTGCATATTAATTAATGCGGTTGTTGTAATGAAAGGTGCAGTAATCATGTTATTAGTGTAACCAGAGACAGCAAATTCAGGAATGACTGCATTTAAAGGGACAGTATACCCAAAAATGAAAACTGTCTCATCATTTACTCACCCTCATGCCATCCCAGATGTGTATGACTTTCTTTCATCTGCAGAACACAAACGAAGATTTTTAAAACAATATCTCAACTCTGTAGGTCCTTACAATGCAAGTGAATGGTGATCAGGCCTTTGAAGCTCCAAAAAGGAGATAAAGTCAGCATAAAAGTAATCCATAAGACTCCAGTGGTTTAATCAATGTTTTCTGAAGTGATCCAGTTGGTTTAGGGTGAGAACATACCAAAATGTAACTCCTTTTTCTCTGTACATCTTGACAGCAGTCTCCTTGGCGATCATGACTTCAAGCTCGATTACACTTCCTATAGTGCCATCTTGCGATCTGCGCATGCATCAAGCACTAGGAAGTGTAATCGAGCTTGAAATCATGATCGTGCCTAGAAACTGCAATGGCAAAATGTACAGTGAAAAAGGAGTTATATTTTGGTCTGTTCTCACCCAAAACCAACTGGATTACTTCAGAAGACATGGATTAAACCACTGGAGTCTGATGAATTATTTAATGCTGCCTTGATGTGCCTTTTGGAGCTTCAAAAGCCTGATCACCATTCACTTACATTGTATGGACCTACAGAGCTGAGATATTCTTCTAAAAACCTTCATTTGGGTTCAGCTGAAGACAGAAAGTCATACACATCTGGGATGGCATGAGGGTGAGTAAATGTTGAGTTAATTTCATTTTTGGGTGAACTATTCCTTTAATGCCATTTTGTAGACAGCCCACTGTCACTGCCAGACCTCTAAATCAGTGTAGGTGCAATCAGTTGCTCTATTTTTGCTGAGTTGGATACTTTGTCCCAGTGTACCAAACTAGAGTGCTTTTTCTGCCCCATCAATATCTGAGTTGTTTGGTATTGTTGTGTACTTGTTGTGTCTGTTCATTGTAGATCCCTCTCACTCCAGGCTTGATAGGGGCCCATGGACTAACATGACAACTGGGGCAGTGGTGGCTCAGCAGTTAAGGCTCTGGGTTACTGATCAGAAGGTCAAGGGTTCAAGCCCCAGCACCACCAAGATGCCACTGTTGGGCCCTTGAGCAAGGCCCTTGACCCTATCTGCTCCAGGGGCACCATATCATGGCTGACCCTGCACTCTGACCCCAGCTTAGCTGGGATATGTGAAAAAAAGAATTTCAATGTGTGATAAATAATTATTAAATTATGGTTGTTATTTCTGATAAATCCATATTTCCCTCTCACTTTCTCATGCTTACGGTTCCCCTTGCCCCAATCACTCTTTCCTCTCTCCCCTCTCTTGCTTTTCTCCATCATAATCGTATTGACCTCGAAAATTTCTTGGCTATTATAATCATCCCCATCATCATCACCATTGTCATGGTGCCTATGTGCTAGATTAGAGACAATGAAAGATGAGCATGATTGAGGGTGTGTGTTTGAGTGTGTTTAATTATGCACTTGTGTTTGAGTGTGATAGACCCCTGTGGTCCAACTGTAACGCATGCAGTATTGCATATTAATGAGCGTGTGTGTGTGTGTGTGTGTGTGTGTGTGTGTGTGTTTGTGTGTTTCTAATCTTAGTCATCCATTTGTCTCTGTAAGAACCACTAACAGAAACCGCACTGAGGTTGATTTGCAATCAGATTCGCAACTCATCTCATTACAACACACAGAGGAGTTTATTGGCTAAATTGATCTCAGACCTGCAAGTAATATATTGAACTGTGCATAACTGACTGGCACGTTGCATGAGATGTCCTGTAATCTCCTATTTTGAATAGAGGTATAGCAGCAGGTTAAAGCTGTCCTCTTCTCTATTTTTTTGCTGTCATTTAGCAGATGGACTGCAGGCAGGCAGTCGTGTTCCTCGAGTCTGTGCCTGCCTGGCCATACATTATTAATGAAACAAATCATTAAGAAATCTCGCTCTCTCCCTTGCTATCCCTTTATCTGTCAATTTTCCAGCCCTTTTCTGTGATGCATCCATAAAACACATGCACACAAATAGCCCCTTGCAAAAAAAAAACTGCAAACCCACACACAAGTTCATGTCACGGTCCCTTCTTTTACTTTTAGTTATGATCAGAAGATTCATTTGACCCATGAGTTTGTAGTGCATAATGTTCTCAGATTCATAGCATGTTCTTTAGCAGGATTGAAGAATGACATTAATTTGACCTTCAGTATGTCCTTATTAAGGATATGCATGTCTGCTTAGTGTTATTGCTTATTATACAGTATGTCAATTTACCATTTTAGGTTTTCTTAGCATGTAATAATACACCACTGACTCTTGGATGAAAAGAAACCTTCTGATCATAACCAGATAGTTTGTCTGTTCCCGTAGCTCAAATGGGAGATTATGCTAGCGATGCCAGAATCATGGGTTCGATTCCAAGGGAAAGCACATATTAAGATTGAATTTATACCTTAAATGCTCTGTAAGTCACTTTGGATAAATGTCTGCCAAATGCAGTGCATAAAAGTAGCATGTTCTCTGTGTTACGTATTCCTACCATCTGTTCCACATCTTTACACTTGTAGTGCATAATGTCATTGTTTGTCCACAGTTATTTTATGTGACATTAGGATGACCTTGATGATTTTCATGGTCAGGATGATGTGGAGGAGGTGGATTTACCTATGGTGTGTGATCACAGGTGAAGAACTGGTGTAGAATCCCCACACTGGGCATATATCTCTGCTTTAGTCTGATAACAGCATGTTTACCTTTGTCCACAATATCTGGCAGTGATTTGAAAGAGTGTATGTGACAGTTAGACTATTTATATTTATTTGTCGTTGTGTTTGTGTGTGTGTTCGAGTGAGTGTTTGTACATGTGGCCAAAGGACGGGGAGAACTTTGGCAAAACACCCTCCTCTTCCCATGCAGAAGGACATGCTGCTGTCATGGCAACCTTGCCATATTTTGTCGAAATCATGAAACACTTCCTTTACACTTCAGCATTGCCATTCTACAGTACATTGAGCTTCTGACAAATACTCTCACACACACAGGATCACGCTTCACTATATGGTTCCTTATGCTAAATACGTTCACACCATCACATTTCCATCCTTCCTTGTCTGAAATTGTCATTGTCAACACCTTTTCCTCTTGTCACTCTCAGTCTGTTAATTACTGTCATTATCTTACTTCATTTAACTCCATCTTACCTTCATCGCCATGTTAAAGTGCTTTAAGTGATTTTTATTTTTTATTTTTATGAAAAGGTAAGCAGAAAATGTTCCTTCCCCTGAAAGATATCCCTGAAATAAGTATCCTGAGATATCTTACCAGTCTCTGTGACAGAACTGGACTGTGTAAACAGCAAACAGAAATGTGACTGCAATCCGTGGACAAATTCTTTGATCAGGCAATCAGAAGACTTTGATGTGCTTTCTGCCTGTCAATCATTTTGCACATTCTCTTAGTGTAGCCGTTAAAGTGGATCACTCAGGTTTAATGTCATATTCAGATTCATAACAGTTTTCATCTGAGTGCACTATTTTGCAACTGTTGTGTTCGACAACCATAAGAAGACCCACTGCTCTACAGTTCGGTGACGGTCTCAAAGGTAACTTTGGAGGGCGGTCCAAAGTTTTTTTTTTGAAAAAGCAGCTCTTACATACATACAGACGGGATCATCACAGACGTTTTTTAATATTGTGACCAAATCAGAGCAGAAAATAAACATTTGTAGCTTCTGAATGAGAGATGTTTACGATGATGTACTGGTAGGCATGTGTACTCGCCGGTCACACATCAGACTTGCCGGCATACAAAAAATAAATCGTGGATAAAATATATTTAAATGTCCGGCAAAGTCAAATTTGGCAATATTTGTGCTGACCTCAGATGTGTATACACCTTTCCTGGGATTTTGCATGGATCAAATGCATTTTCTGATGTTTTTCTTGGGATCGTTTTATGGGTGTTTTTCCATTCCGCTGATGGTCACAAATATGGCGGCTGCGGGGAAAAAGTGATGTCACTGTTGGATCATAAAAGTTTTGGACCCAGTTCACACTGTATTTATTTCTGTCCAGTTGCAATTGGATCTCCCAAGTGAATCTTATTGCTTGGTATAATCAAGGTCCATGTTACATTTTTGTCGTTTTCCTCTCTATCATCTCTGGTGGTCTCTTTAATTATATGGAGGAACTCCTGTGTCTCCCCTTCTCTCCCCCAGTTTCATCACCAATCCTGAAGTCCCTTCCTGTGACTTTCAGCACCATGGAGAGCTCCAATCCCTAGAGCTCACAATATTTCTCTACGAAGAAGTCTACAGAGAAGGAGAGTGAAGGAGAGAGTGGCAAAGAGAAAAGAGACACTGATTATCCCTCAGCCCAATGCACAATCACTGCAGAAAAGAGATTGTACCTTTAAGAGAGAGAGGGACAGTGAGTGAGAGAGAGAGGAAGAACAAGAGCATGCTAATCTAATTATTTGTAATTTTATTTTTGCTTGGTCCAAGCTGTGTTTAGAGAAAGCTTTTGCAGCTTCTCTAGCACACGTAAACCATCTCAATTTCACTGCGCTGAGCAAGGACACACACACACATACACACACATGACCGCACACGCTTGTTCTCCTTGACTTGCACACACACGTATCGGCTCACTCGCGTACAGCACTACCTGCGAGAATCAGCTGGAGAGAGCCCATCTCGCATGCTGAGAGAGTGAGGGAGAGGAACACAGGAAAAGAGCGAGAGAGAGAGACAAAGGAAGGCAGGAACGCAAGGAGACGAGGAGCGAATAGAAGCGTGGTGGCTCTGGAAGAGGCTAACAGCACGGAGTGAAGAGGAGAGAGTAGGAGGACAGGAGGGTGGATCAGGAAGCAGACTGGTGGCTCTCTCTTGTAGGCAGCGGAGCACAGTGAAGGCAATTATGGGAAATGCACCATCTCAAGGTAAACCTTATCTCCATTAATTCCTGTGTAGCAGGTGTTTTTTGGTTTGCATGTTTTTTCCACCCTCATCAGCTGTTATTTTTGTCTTTGGAGATGGGGGTGGGGCAAGGTGGGGTAGGAGGTGTATATGTGTGTGTTTGTGTACATGGGGCTCCTTCGGTGGTTTGTGCTAATTGTTCTGTGGGCTCCAAGGGTATGCTGGTGAAGAGGGTATCCAGGGATGGGAGTGATGGAGGTGGGGAGGCTGCATCAGTGGGTGTGGATCCATGCCTAGAGATACAGGAGGCTGGAAAGAGGGAGAGAAAACAATCTATAATGCATTGCTAAATGCATTAACGTGTGTATCCCTGTGCATGTGTATTGTTGGTGTGTGTCTGAGCATTTAGTGGCCGTGTAGGAATACCGGTAAGAAACCCTGTGTGAGTGAGCATGTGGTGAGAATTATTTGTGATGGTTGTTAAGGCAGTTTGAACAAAACACTAACCTTAATATTAAACTTTTGGCACGTAACTCGTACTGTACCGTTTGTGCTACATACATGAATGATACCTTAAATTGTACAGCTTGTTGAGGAAAGGGGTGCTATTCCTTTTTGACACATTCACACTTAGGATTTTCACTTAGGACATTCGTTGAATGAGGGACTCAAGCCATATCTAGGAACGAGTAGGAGGAGTTACCCAGGGAGGGGTAGTATACCTAAAAAAAGGATGGGTGATAAGGATGATGGAGAACAACACTAATATTTAGCTGAGATCAGGAGAACAAGAGCTTTCCTTTTTTCTCATACTCTTACCCTCACTTATAATAAATAATCACTGATTTCAAAGAAGTTTTGCAAAAAAAATAGCCCCCCCCCCCCCACACACACCTTCTGCCATTGATTGGCCAGACTGATAGTCCCGCCCCAAATGCACACCACTGGTTGAGGCAATATTGCTGTGAGGGGATATTCAGACAAACAGAGCAATTTTTTTGATATCGCTACAGAGCGACAGTGTTACCCCCTTTTAGGACAATCAAACTACCAATGGAAATAACTTATGGTTGTATCAGCAAATGCATATTAATCTGAGATAGGAGAAAGTATTTTAACATTGAGAAAAATTACACACTTCAGCTTTAACAGATAAAACGAGAAAGTCGAGCAAAACATACTCTGAGTGAAAAGTGAAAGTGGAGGTGTAGAAGGTGTGGAGGAAGGAGAGGGTAAAAGCATTGCTCTGAGGAAAGGAAAAGAGAAAATGTGTCAAGAAAGACAAGTGGGTGTAGCGAGAGTTTAGAGTGGAGATGAAAGAAAAGAGAGAGGATGAAGGCAACACTACGATGAAAGCGAGGGATAGAGAGATGACATGAAGGAGAAAGGATTCCAGGATGAAACTTGAGAATGAGACATTGCAATATCTGTGGTGATCTAGGTCCAATCAGATGGGTGATTGAATGTTTGTGTTTGATGGTTGTGCGATATCTTAGTATCTTAAGTTATATTATCTATAATCAGGGTTGGGGAGTAATGGAATACATGTAACGGGATTATGTATTTAAAATACAAAATATAAGTAACTGTATTCCACTACAGTTACAATTTAAATCATTGGTATTTAGAATAAAGTTACATTCAAAAAGTATTTTGATTACTGAGATTACTATTGCCATTTGTTTCATTTAATATTTAGTCCTTTCAGATGGAAAACATTTATACATATAAATGATGCGACACAAAGTGCATTTGAACAGCGGTGAAACACTTTCTTATGATGTGTTACATTCATACGAGCAGACAGAGAAGTAAGTTTGAAGTAAGTTTGGAGCAGAAGAAATAGAAATAAACCTTGTGTAAATTGTCAGCTTCACGCTAAGCTAAAATGCTATTTCTAGCCATTTTACATGCACATGTTACCAGACACGATCATATTTTTTTTTTTTATCAAGAAAATTCACGTTGGATCATAATTTCCTTTTTTCTAGTAAGACCTTTGATATTAGGGCAAAACTCGTATTCTTGATAATAAATTTTGTATTGTTTTTCTGTAAAAATATTTAAAAATCCATAAAACAAGATCAATTTGATTTATCTTGTTTTAGAAACAACACTGCATAAGATATTTAGGTTTTTCAGAGAATGTATTTTTAACATGTGTATTTTGTCTTGCTGTACTGGCAGAGTTTTTATAGTCAAAACAAGTGAAAAAAATCTACCAGTGCTGAAGAAGTAATCCAAAGTATTTAGAATATGTTACTGACCTTGAGTTATCTAACAGAATACATTACAAATGACATTTTACAGCGTGTATTCTGTAATCTGTAGTGGAATACATTTCAAAAGTGACCCTCCCAACCCTGTCTATAATATAGGATATCTTGACAAGGTTATAGTATCTAGAGCAGTGGTTTGCCATCCTGGTCCTGGAGGACCTCAGCACTGCACATTTTGGATGTCTCCTTGTATACCTAACTTATCTTACATATCCTTATCTTACATAGCCCTTACATATCTAACATACTGATTATCTCGCTAGCAGAGACTCCAAGACCTGAAATAGGTGTGTCAGATTAGAGAAGTGATTGGGTCCTGCAGGACCACAAAAAAATGAGAATCACTGAAAAAGAGTTTAATATAGTATATACAGTATGTAGTATCTATAGTACAATATCTGTAATATAGTACCATCTCTAGTAGAAGTCACATACTGTATCTTTAGAATGGCATCTTTAGTAAAAGTTATATTATCTGTAAGCCATCTTTAGTATAAGTAACAGTATCTATAATATTTATCTAGTAAAGGTTACAAATTTATATAATAGCAAATTACGTAAAAGTTATAGTATTTAGAGTACAGTTTCTCTGGTAAAAAAAAAAAAAAAGATTATACTAAATTATTTATAGTAGGCCTATAGTACCTCTAGTAAAAGTTATAGTGTCTATAGTACAGTATCTCCGGTAAAAATTCTAGCTTTAGTATAGTCTCTTACAAAGTTATAGAATATCTAGTAAAAGTATAATATCTGTACTATACCATCTCTAGAATAAGTCACAGTTTCTACTGTATTTCTCTAGTAAAAGTTACATATAATAGCAACTCTAGTAAAAGTTATATAGAGTACATTATCAAGTACATTGGTAAAAATTCTAGCTTTAGTATAGTCTCTTGCAAAGGTATAGTATATCTAGTAAAAGTATCATATAGTATAATATCTGTACTATACCATCTCTAGAATAAGTTACAGTATCTATTAAGGGTGTAACGGTACACAGAAGTCACGGTTCGGTACGTACCTCGGTTTTGGGGTCACAGATTGGTACAACAGGAAAAAGCAACAAATCCCAAATGCTAGGTTTCTTTTCATTTATTTTGAACAGACAGTAGTGTAAATTACAGTTTGTTCCACCTAGCGGCATTTAGTCCCCCCTGAGGTAGTTGGTACAGTACAGCCTCCTTTAGTGTATTAAGCACTAAGCAGTAAACAGAATGCACTCTTGCATAGGTCATACTTTTTTTTTTTTAGGGCTGATAAAAAACAAAAGGTATTTGGTCACAATCAGCTACAAAAGTACAAAATAAATAGAATAATGAAAAATAAAACTTGTGCATTAGGAGAAGCCATTCTTGGCTGTGTCTCGTTTGGAAGGCTGCGTCCTCCGGAGGTCGCATTTGTCGGCCGCATACGTCATCGAGGCTGTCTCGTTTCATAAAAGCGAGTAGGACACTTCAAATGCAACCTTCAAATGCGACCTTCTTTCACGGGAATTCGGAGGTTGCATGAGGTGTATCCTTCATGGGCACTCATAACACACAATTCTTTGCTTCAACGGAAATGTCTAAAACAATGACGTCAATTTGCCTGTAAATATGATGTTCAAACGCAAGTAATGTTAATTCTCAGTTGAAGTACCTCAGTAGACGGGTGCAGAGTATATAATATGTATAATTATATTAATATATAATTAAAATAAAGTATTAGACTAAAAGTACACCTGTAAAATCTATTTTCTTTTCTATTTACATCATTATAACTCTCCTAAAATGTACCTCATACATTTTGACTTTGTTCCCTTCTCACTCGAAGCGCTCGCGCTTGTTAAAGAGTGGCGTGCTGTCATAGCAACCATGTTACGTTCTGTTTCCGCTTGTCCTATGAAGGCCATCTCGTTTAAACAAGACTTGTTTAAAGGAGGACACTCGGTATACTTCAGCCTTCAAAGGATGTGTCCTACCTAGCCTTTGAAACGAGACACAGCCCTTGTTTTGGGTTGGTGCATAAATGGTCTCTTCTTCTTCAGCTCTTTTTCCTGTTGTGGTGGTTAGCAAACAGCACTGCATTACCGCGCGCCCCCCTTCTGGATTGGAGTGTGGATCACCCGTGACTGACTCACTGATGTATTCTTTGTATGACTGCATGCACCGAACCGTGATGTCAGTACTGTGACGGTTCAGGACGAATACATGTACTGTTACACCCCTAGTATCTATTGTATTACATATACATATAATAGCAACTCTAGTAAAAGTTATATTATCTAGAGTACATTATCAAGTACATTTGTAATAATTATAGTTTTTATAGTTGGCCTATAGTACCTCTAGTAAAAGTCATAGTATCTAGAGTATGTACAATATTTTTGGTAAAAATGTAGTTTTAGTATAATCTCTTACAAATATATAGGATCTCATCTAGTGTGTCATTTTATTAATAAAACAACTAGAACAAGAAAACAAGAAAACAAGAAAACCACTCACTGCTCTTGACTGGGTAATTTTAGTAGCTTAAAACATTTATTTCTGTCCAGAGTTGCATTAATTTTTGGCCGAGATCTTATATTGATGACGGGAGAGTCGAACCACTCTGTGAAGTCTTCTCCAGCACATCCCAAAGACTTTCAATGGGGTTAAGGTCAGGACTCTGTGGTGGCCAGTTGATGTGTGAAAATGATTCCTCATGCTCCCTGAACCACTCTTTCACAATTTGAGCCCGATTAATCTTGGCATTGTCGTCCTGGAATATGCCCGTGTCATCAGGGAACAGAAAATCCATTGATGGGATAACTTGGTCATTCAGTACATTCAGGTTGTCAGCTGACTTAATTTGAATGCCGCATAAGTTTGCTGAGCCTAGACCTGAACAATTGAAGCAACCCCAGATCATAACACTGCCTCCAGAGACTTGTACAGTGGGCACTATGCATGACAGGTGCATCGCTTCATGCGCATCCCCTCTTACTCTGACGTGCCCATCACTTTGGAATAGGGTAAATCTGGACTCATCAGACCACATGACCTTTTTCCATTGCTCCACAGTCCAATATTTATGCTCCCTACAAACTGAAGTCATTTTTTTTTCTGATTAACCTCACAGCTGTTTAGTCCCAATCCTGTGGAAATGCTCTTACTTTCACTATTAAACATAGCTCTGAGTTCTACTGTCGATTTTTTTTATGGTGTGTTCTTCACCAACCGTTTTAGTGATCTCTGATCACGATCATTCAAGATTTTTTTTCCGACCACATTTCTTCCATGAAGCTGATGTGTCACCACTATCCTTCCAGGTTTGAATAATGCGTTGGGCAGTTCTTAACCCAATTCCGGTGATTTCAGCAATCTCCATTGTTGTTTTCTTTGCTTGATGCAGGCCAATAATTTGCCCCTTCTGAAACACAGTAGCATCTTTTCCACGACCACGGGATACGTCTTCCAACATGGTTGTTTAAGAAATGAGAAGCTACACATTGCATCAGTTAGGGTTAAAAGAATTGTTGCCAGCTGAAACTTATTAATCACTGCAATAATGATCCAATCATAGGCTCTTAAGGATCTGCTTATTTAAATCCAAACCACGACTTTTTTTGGCCAGGCAGGCCATATTATATTTTGGGAACGCAATGCAAGCCCCACTGTTACTGACTGCGCATCAGGTCATGTTTCTAGGTGGCACATGCAGCAGTTTGCAGTGAATGTTAACTTATAAGCAGCAAAGTTTCCTGGTTAACTTGTAATTCATTTAGTAACTAATTTGCTAATAATCTTGCTACTGTCCATAACCCTATTTTTTGGATTAGTCTCTGACAATATTGACACATCATTATTAGAGGTGTAAAATGCATCATAATGCATCAATCTGGCAATAATTTTTTTATACATTTATGGAATTTACCAAGCCATTATTCCTAACGTAATTCGCAATGTTAACGTTTAATGACCATATGTCCTCTCTCTCTCTCTTTCCCTCTGTGCACGATCTGTACAGTATGTGAATGTGTTTCGTGTGAGACAGGGAGAGAGAGCCAGAAATACCAGTAGCATGCAGAATCGGATGCGAAACGTTAATAAGAGCAAATATTTACACCCCTAAGGCCGGTTTCACATATCCTCCATGAGCAGGGCGTGAGCAGCTCATTTCCGTTTCGGCACACGTTAACAGATTACACCCTTCAAACTGCAAGAGTGAGTCGTGAGGTGACGTGTCCCAGAAGCGTCCCAGACGCGGCAGTGAGTGGATAGTTTCGGGCGCCGAGCCTATTTTTGCTCACGCTGAACTCAGAGGCTCTGGGTGTCGCAGAAAACTAAACAATCAGGAGATTATTGAAAAGACGCAAAAGTAAATCAACAAAATTTAAACCGAACCTAGCCTACTATACACTACAATTTATTGGTCTGCATACAAACAAACACAAAATAACTAAATAAAGGAGACAATAAAAAAATGAATTGCAGGACTTTTGCTTGTGTTGTATATATACAGAGACAGTTTAGAAGAGACTGGTATTAAAATTAATGGGAGAAATTGGAATGCCCACCTTAAGGTAAAAGAGCCAATCACTTTTTAGATAAAGACGTGTCTGCCAATCAACCACTTTAAGAACCTGCATTAGCTGATCCAGCCTGAAAAAAAACAAAAAAAACAAAACATTTTTTGTGTAATCTGAGGTAAAGCAGCACAATTTATGATACTATTGTTATCAGATTTTACTGCTGATTTTATATATGTTCTTTGATCGTACTGAATTTTTTGAGTTGTACTTTTATGCAAAGTACAAAGAAAATAGCTGCCCAGCCTGCGGAGATCGTTCCAAAAATGACCGCAGAGTGGACTGACTTGCCTTAAAAGTCGCTTTGATATATTAACCAATCACCAAGTAGGTAAACAAGTGCAAGTGACTGCCCGCCATTGCCGTAGGAACCTAGAAAAGAGTTGTGGCCAATGTGAAAGCCCAAATGCAACATGTTGCTCATGCCCCGCTCACGGAATATGTGTGAATCTGGCGTAATAGTTGTATACAGTGGCTCCTGCCACTGTACGTACGATTATCGCTCCGACTGACTTGAGAAACATTTTCTCTGAGAATATTTCATCAGTCATGACGTGTGTCCCATATATCTGTTGACTATTTAATATCAGAGTTTATACCACGGGTCTGTTGAATTCTTAATTCTGATTGGTTGATGAACATTCTAAGGTTTGCTATTATTTTAAGTAAATGCACAGCTATGAAGTAGTTCCAGGTCTTGACCACATAACGGTTCCATATCACTTCACCAAATTATTTCAGTTATTTCAAAGAGCTGTACAGGGCTCTACAATAATAACCATTTAAAACAAAGACACTGGTTAAGCACATCAGATAAGAATGACAAACAATGTCTATAATATCCTAAATTAATTTCAGTTTCGATTGAAAAGCATCCTTGGGCTCCCTCTCGCTCTCTCTCTCTCTCTGTCACTTTCGCTTTCATCTCATCCACACACACACACACACACACACACACACACACACACACACACACACACACACACACACACACACACACATGCTACATGCTACCACAGCAAAATAACCATATAAATAAAGACATTGGTGAAAGTAAATCGGTTAAGAACGTCAAACAATGTCTACAATATCCTACATTTATTTCAATTTCGGTTGAAAAGCTCCCTCATCTCCCCCGCACTTACACACACTCACACACATTCACACGCACGCGCACGCACACACACACACAAGCGGTGCATCCTCCGTTGCTAGTTCTAAAGTGACATTTTCGAACTAGCAATGAAGGCTTGGGCTGTATCAAAGCAAGATACACTTGATCAATACAATAGTTTCTATATTATCTGAGATATCTGTGGGAAACACCCTCGCGCCCCCCTCACACACACATCATACGCGTTACGCACACACTCATGAGAGAAAAACAGAGCCGTCATGTCAGCGAACTCCTGCATCGCAGTGGGGTTGAAAAAAGTTGTTAAGGTTTACAACGGAAATATGGCAACACTCGCTGCTGCTGAGAAGTGCTTAAACTTACATCTTGGCGATTTTAAAGCAATGTTATTCTGATGAGAGCTGCAACAAAAAAGGTAATCCCAGAAGCGATCTCTCTCAGTTTACGAGTTTCTCTCTTTTGATCCCTCAAAAACAAACTCACACACACGCACTAATTGTTACTCCAGTAAGTGCTCCAGTACAGCAGCGCAAGCCTCGCAATCCTCCGTTGCTAGTTCTAAAGTGACGTTTTGGAACTAGCAACGAAGGCTCGGACTGTATTAAAGCAAGATGCTGAATCTGTGCCAAAAGAAAGTAGTTCCTATCAATTGAGCGTTTTAGGGACGAAAACCAGAAAACGTCTTGAGATAAAACTTAAGGTGCGGTAACCGTGGTATAAGCAGAATAATTGACTCCGGCCCATTGAATTGTTGAAAAATAATGCACACACGAGGTGTAACGGTCCGCATTACCACCTCAGGTGTACATTATTTTCCAACAATTCAACGGTCTGTCATCAATTATTCCTTACATGATACCTGATTCTTGATTGAATCATTCTTTTGAATAGGTTCTTTTTAGAGGATTGGCCAAATGTTTTGCAAAATGGTCTTAATTGATTTGAATTTTGAATATTTTTCCTGTGTAAGCATGTGCTAGATGGATGTTGTTAATAACTGCTCAGCGCTCACTGTGTCTTTAGCATCTCTCACAGGGGTGCTGCGTTTTTAGATGCTGTGTCATGTTAAAAAGAATAAAGATTAAAAATGCATCCTGAGACACCTGTATTCTGCTCATACTGTATGTACAGTTCAGCTGTGTGTTGCTTTCTAGTGAAAGAACAGATTTGGTCTGAAGGGTTTCTTAAGTCCCAAATTAATAAATGCTTCTCTCAAAGTCACCAGAATTGAATGTTTTGGTGGTGTTTTTGCAAAGATTAACCGTCCTAGACAAATCGGTTATACTTCTTTACTTTCTTACATCAGGTTTCTGTGCATATCCTAACATGAAATCCTGCAGGCACCCCTGGTTGTACAGTATATCACCTAAAACGTGTATACTATTAAATATAATAAACACAATCATTTACATTAGGGATGTTCAAAACTACCAATTTTCATAATCAACTAGTCAGTTGATTGTTTGAATGACTAGTCGACTAGTTGGTGTTAAGGACAATAATGTATAAATAGGCTCCATTATATTCACGTGACCCCAATCAGATGCCTTTCAGAGGGACATACATATGCACAATGCAGCACTTCAACATGGTGACTAACGGATATTCAACAAATATACAGGCTATATAACTATAACATCTTATTATTAGGGCTGCAACTAACGATTATTTTGACAATCGGTTAATCTAACGATTATTAGAATGATTATTTGACTTTTCTGCGATTATTGCAACGATTAATCATTAGCTCTTGGCCGATTATTCAGCTTGTGCCCCAAAGTTGTATTAGACATGCTTACTAACAATAAAGAGGAGAAAATCATCTTTTTAATAAACCTCTAAATGACATTCACTGAATTAAAGGGAAAAAAAAAATACTTTTTATTAAGTTTAATTCAGTACAGAAATTCACTGCAAAAAATTCTATTGTTATCAAATGTTTTTGTCTGGTTTTCCATTTAAAATTGTCTAAAAATCCTTAAAGCAAGATACACGTGCTTAAGAAGCAACATATAAGATATTTAGACTTGCTTTAAGAGACTGTATCTTAAGTATAAGTTTATTGGTATATAAGTGTATTTTTTCACTTGGTTATACTTGTGTGAGTGCAGTAAAGACAAAATATACTTATATTCAAGATCTGTTTTCTAAAAGCAAGTCTAAATATCTTATATGCTGCTTCTCAGGTGAATGCATCTTTTTTTAAAGAATTTTTAGATATTTTAAAATATTTGTATTTTTAATATTATATTCAACATTCTCAGATGACAATTTTTCTTCTGCAGTATAGCTGCTAAAGAAAATGTACATTGTTTTAAAGGAGTTTTAGATATTTATATTGTAAAACAAGCCAAAACTAAAACAAATTTAAAAACAAATTTTTTTTTGCAGTGTATAATGGGGCGAAGACTACCCTCTCTCACCTTTCTGTTCACTTCAATCCATCTTTAACTCACAAAAAAACAAACTCTCTCATATTAATAAAGCTGTGTATTGCCAATTTTCTTCACGATAAGAAATACACAGTGACATACATTATGATTCAATAAGTCGCGAGCCATCACGTTATAATCTAGCTGCAGCAAACACGCGCGCGCTCGAGGGACAAGCGTCCCCGCAACAGAATGTGCCTCAGCCGGGTGAATTTTCAATCTCTCCCCCTTAGATCCGGACATTCGCGCAACTCATAGAAGAGGCGCTGACCGCACAGTGAAATGCCAGTTTCGGAGTTTGTAGTTATTTACATGACCTGCTTCCTTATTATTTGAACTTTAATAAAGCTATAACACATTAAATATAACTGCATTTAAGATGTAGGCCTAATGCCGGGTTGTTTCCTTTAAAGATGCTCGACACGCAAGTTTTGCTTAAGAATCCACTTATTCCACAACGAGAATGCTTCTGTATTTACTTATTTTGTATTTTTGTATAATTCCCTCATACTTTATGATCTACATCACCTGAAGCTGTTTGGAAAGTTTAGAGTGCATCTGGACTGTGAGCTGTTTTCTTCCTGTCCTCAGTCAGGCGGGAACTGCAGTGCTGCTCTCGCGCGTCATCATTAGAGTTTAAGGTGAACAAACAACTATTTGACAATGAACATTTTTATCTACAATTTTTTATTGTCGATGTTGTCGATAACATTGACTAATCGTTTCAGCACTACTTATTATACAAAACTATCAAAGTAAGAAAAGTAAGAAAGGCTCAAATACAGAGCAGCACAAAACCACTAATCCTTAATGCAGGATGACACGCTTTAATGTAACCGGAGTGCTTCAGGGCGATCCTTGATCTGCTTTCAAAAGATAATACGATAATATTGCGGGATCTACTTTATGACATAAAGCAGTTTAAACCTTTTTTACTGCAGCAATTTATTTAAGCAGTGTCAGATAGCAAAAGACTTTAATCTCTCCACAATATCTCACAGATACAGGAATATTACTCACAGCAGAGGATTTAATGTCCGACAATGTTAATCTTGAAATGTATTGTTGATGTAGCACATTGTTGTAACAACAGCGCATAATAAGAATAAACCTAAAGCATTAAAGGGACGAAACTTCTTGCAGAGGGTTTTACCGGGCTGACTGTTATTCACTGTTAAGCACAGCAATTTATCATCACGCAAAAACACTCTCTTAGAAGTTGCGTCTCTCAATTGATTTTTATAATTGCATCTCCCATTAAAACCACCACCACTAAAAATATTAACTGTTAGTGGTCGATCACCCTAATTGACTAGTCAGTTGTTAGACAACTTGTTGATTAGTCGACCACCCTGGCACATCCTTAATTTACATACAATATTAATAGTAAAAATAATGATCTACTTTATTTAAAAAAAATAAAAACAATAAAAATAAAAAAAATACCACCAAGCATGAATATTTTATTTAAACAGTAGAACAACCCTTGGTAATGCTAATAAAGAGTTTAACATGAGAAGTTGTGTGTGTATTTGTCTGTAATCAATTTGTTAATGTCTAAGAGCTTAAAAGCTTGTGTTTATGAGCTTTTTTCATAGATAAGTGTCATAAACAGCACATCTTTTAAAAACATTTCGAGAGAGGAATATATTACTTCAGGGCGCAATACCTCTCTTTTTATTCCTGCCGTTATTCCTGGAAAATTATCTCTGAAAAAGAGTGAGAACCTTGACAAGTTAAAAATAATCATCCTGATACCGCACCAAAATTTTTCTGCTGTCTGATTGTTTGAGAGCTGTTGAGGTGATTCATGCTTGATTTGAGTGTCTGCACGTAATGTCTTTTGGGCTGAATGGTAGTTAATGGAATGGTTACAAATGACATTGTACAGTTCAGCCAAACAGCTATTCAAAGGGATGTATCGTAACACTCAGTCAGGAGGTTAGACAGTTATTTAAAATATTGTTATTCCATTTAAAGGATTACCCCTTTAAGACAGTTTGTGTGTGGCATTATAAAATGTGTTAACTGCTAATGCCACAAGGCCTATGTTCACACAGTCTGTGTGTGCATCTCAATCAGTTCCCTAGTTCAGTAGTCAAGGCACTAGTCAGGGAGTCGGATATTTCTACGGCTGTCCCAATTGCAAAATCATTCCAGTGCACTGAAATGTTTGCTCCCTAAATATTCCCAGAAAGCACAGTAAAAACCAGGGAGCAACATTGCTCACAATGTTCCCTTACCGAAAATGTTTTCAGGTCTTAGTCGTTAGAGGATGAGCGCAAGTGTAAATATATGATGCCAAAGCCTTTCATCCATAATGTTCATAAAAGGGAAACAATCTTTAAATATTAGAGTTGTTAGAATTTTTTTTAAAATACACTCCTTTGTATATTTAATTCTTCATTTCTCTTAATTATCTTTCATATAAAGGTGTTTTAAAGGGGCATACTCTTTTTTAAAAAAATTTTTTTTTATTATTACTATTATCTCTGAGGTCCACTTATAATTTAGTTTGTTGCACCATAAACAGTCATAAATAAGTAATATATGATTATTTTCCACCCTGTCTCTAGTTCTCTGTCTAAAACGCTTTTTTTTCTTTCTTTTTTTTTTTTTTTTTTTTTGGCCCTTTAAGACTTCTTTTGCCCTTTAATGTAATCATCATGCAGCCCCTGGAATGCAGCCACATATATCTGAAACTCAATTCAGTTGGAGAATGAACAAGTTCAGCTCCACAAAAACAAAAATGTATCTCAGGGTTTACACATAACGCACATCCAACACATTGCATCCAAATCAAACTGTTTACTCAAGCCCAGCAGCACCATAAAGCATACAAATTAAACAGTCATGCCAGATAAAACATTAAAGAATGGAATGGTTCTTACGGTTTAGTGGTCGGGTCCAATAGTGTTTTTAACAGTCCCATCTTTCAGTAGCCTTTCCTCTTCAAAGCCTAAATCATATTGTGTCTGATTTACAAGCAATCCATGCTGATATGAGCCAAAAACACATATAATACACGCTGAAATGTGCTGAACACACGTAATACAATCCATGGTGGAAGTACCACACACATAATCCTGCACTGATGCGATCAGGAACCGTTCAACTTCAGCTGCTGTTTCTTAATGTTGGGATGCTTCAAAAGAGGACAAGGCAGAGATGCTGGGCTTCGTTGCCGCAATGTCTCACGTCTTCCATGTCGGTTTAAACACAGGACAGGAAGTGGTTCTCTCAGCCAGCAGCAATGGAATGGAGCAGAACAAGATGCGTTTTTGGAAGTTTAACTTGTTCCCCTCTTAAAATGTGGCACACATCCACAGAAATGCATCAAAACGATCAAAGACGCCCATCTAGTGCATGTTTACATAGACTAACAAATAAAAAAAGCACAGACAGGCGCAATAACATGTCCTGTCCCTCTCTCTCTAGCTTACTGACTGAGTGCCAGTGGGCGATGATTTAAAAGTAGGCATTGCATTGTGAAGGTGGTCATGCATTAATAAATACCCCATGTGACGTCACTAAATCACGGAATTAGAAAACAAGGCATTTTTGCAGCTTGGTATCAATAAATTATTTTTTTGCATTGAGGAGAAAGTTTTGAGATCTAAAACTTACAACATGTTTTTATAGTACAATGAACTCTTATATGTCAAAAGATCAAATACATTTTTTTCTCATGACATGACCCCTTTTATATCAACAACCAAAACGTACAATAGTTTCATTTATATAGTGATGCTGCTGATTAATATCAGCTTCGTTTAAAGGTGCGACTTCGTAATCGTGTCGCAGGTAATTAATTCAGAATTGTCCCACGGCCCAGTGGATCAACACCCTTGTCAGTGCCCTAATTTGTTTTCATAATATACTTCTTTACGACATAGGGAGCAAGATGAGACACCCCCACTGTTTGCGATTGAAAACTGTATTCACTCTTCAACAGATGAGTCTTAAATTGTCCTGTATATACATTCTTCAACTCTCTAATTCCTAACCCCCTTTAATGCCTCTTACCATAGTGAGAGTTAATAATTCATTGTCAAGACTTTGCACTGTGTTTTATGATTTAATACTTACACTAAACTGTTCAGCATTTCAAGACATTTCCGCTGCTTTCATCCTCTCAGCTGTGGTCAAAAATGCTCTGGTTTCATTTAAGTCCTTGTGTTTCCTCTTCCACCAAGAGAACAGGAGTATTTCTTGCTCTACAACCACACAGTACCCTTTTTTATACCATTTTTTCATTACTAGAGAGGGTGATAGCCCTGACATTAGTGAATGACAGCATAAATATAACCTGCAAAGACACACTTTGTCATGTTATTGTCATACATATGATATGACTTTTAGTCGCCAATTGCGATTCCGTTCATACAGCACACATCAACTTATCTCGCTCTCATAATTTGTTTTTGACACATGTAAATTTAAGGTAGTCACTTCAGTTTCAGAATGCAGTTGTCACTGTCTTTTATTACCAAACTGTATACGAACAGAACCATACTCCAAATGTTTAGTACTCCAAACATGACTGGCAACCTTATTCTGTTGCTGTGTGAATGTTGCCTAAGGTGTTATAATATTGTGCTGGTTATATTTTATGTGAACATGTGTGTGTATTTCAGGGTGTTTGTGTGTTTGACAGAACACGTCTTAACTCCATGTTACATAAGGGAAGGTAACATGCCTGAATGTTACCGCCTGAATATAAGGCTGTATAAGCATATACTGTATATAAATAAATATATACCCCACTTCTTCACGCTAGAGTGTGGGAATGATGCTTTCTCACAGTGGCTACACTATGATGTACAAATATTCACCCTCCGTGTTGGGTGTTATAATTTAAAATAATTTAAGCATAAATAAAAATGAATAGTTATGGGCTACTGAGAATTTTAATTCCAACAGCTACATTGATAAACATCCAGCTATCAACAGATATTTATTGTGAGTCTTTTGTTTGAGGAGGTGGGAAGAGCATTTAAATGACTTAACATTTTTAAGTTTTTAGCTGAATATCTGCATTGTGTTCAACTTCTAACACCCAATTTTAACACCTGGCCAGGGATGGACTGGCCATCGGGAGCACCAGGACATTTCCCGGTGGGCCAGTTGGTCGAGTAGTGGACCATCCTTAACCTGTCTGACCACAAAGTGATCAAGGGTCAGACACTTACCCCACTCTTATTTATTAAGCGCATCCATTTTCCAAATACTCAAAGTATTATGAAACGTTGCTAACCGATTAAATTACGCAGCACATCCACTAGCTGCAGCGCGAGAGCAGAGCGGGATTGGTCTCCCTTGCCCAAACAGTGCTGATGAACCCGCCCTGCACTCATGCCACACTGTCCAGTGGTAAACACAGTGCAAATCATGCTACCCAGTTGAATTCAACACAGAATATTCTGTTATACACCCCCTATATGTGGGAACCTCTCATGAACGTGCATACTGCTGCTTAACGGAAGCGATTATTTATAGATAAAACGTACTTAAATATTTATCTTATAAAGTGATAGTATCACTTTATAAGACATTAATTTAACCACTGGAGTCGTATGGATGACGTTAATGCTGATTGTCTGTGCTTTTTGAAGCATCAAAAATCGTGTTACCATCCACTTCCATTATTAGGACCTACTGAGTTGAGATAATTTTCTATTTTTCTTCAAATGTGTTCTGCTGAAGAAAGAAAGTCCATCTGCGATGGCATGAGGGGTGAGTAAATGATGAGACAATTTTCACTTTTGGGTGAACTATCCCTTTAAATAAACTTTTTACAGATGTTGTTGTTAATATCAGTAAATTTACATCTGTGTGCCAGATGTGCTGGATTTTTTTGGATCTGATTTTCACTCCCAGTCCAGCAACTGGCAGATTGATCATTGAAATCATCAGGGATATATTTCCATAGAAATAAGGCTTATGAAATTGAAATAGCTGTGTGATATTAGGCCAGCAGTCCTATCAAAAAATATGTATGTGTGTAGACGTGTCCTCAGTAGAGCCCTGCCATCCTATCAGATGCTTTTTTTAATATGAATTTCCCAGGAAAAAGGTAAAATAATAATTTGCATGTTAATCTGAGTGCATTTGAGTGTGCGTGTCCTCAGCAGAGCTCTGCCATCGAATTAATGTTTTTTTATATGAATTTCAATGTGATTGGCTGATGATGACATAATGGCTTTGTGACAGTGCAGTGATGATTGGATGGATTTATTTATTTATTTATTTTTAAGAACCATCACGTGTCACTGCTTTTACACTAAAATCATCTAGAGCTCTGATCCGCAGTATAGCACAACATGGGAAATGCCAGTCCTCCAGCAATGACATTGCTGTGACTGGTATCCTTGAGTGGCATCCATGCATCCTTCCCTTTCACTCATTCTTTTCTTGTTTTTCGCAGTTTATCTCTCTGGTACAAACACACAAACATAAAAACAGGTGCTGCTGGTATTCATTGGGGTTTTGTAACAGCAGGGCTGCTTTAATGACACTTATTTCTTTCCAGGCTCAATCTGAATTAATTGGAGCGCTTTCTGTTTTTGCAGGGTGTAGATTTTACTCTTCATTTTTAAATATGTCAGTGTCTGGACAATATAACTGCAGTAACAGCTAATATAGGCCTGTAATCCCTTTTGTAAGCATCTGTGTGTGTAATCTTGCACGATCATGCACATGCCTTTTTGAGTATTTGTGTTTGTTTATGTGTATAAGAAACGATTTACTAGGAGCTTTAGGTCTTTGCTCACAAGATAAACCATCAAATAAATCAAAACATTACACCCCTGAACACGACTGTGTATATTGCTTTTGAACGTGTGTGGCCATACAGATTTACATCAGAAATCCAGTGCTTGGCTGCCTTTATATGTAGGATATATATAAATCAGTGTGTAATTTGCTAGTGAGCTCAGAAAGCCCACAAATGCTTTTTTAGCACTTTGTTCATGTGGATCGATTAATCTTTATGAATGAACAGCCAGATTCCCTTCAGTGTTCCTCTTGTGCTCTGTGTCCCTCTCCTGCCATTCTCTTCAACTTTCCATCTTTCTCTACCTCTGCTCTCTCTTTTGCTGTCTGTCTGTGTAGGTGAGAATTAAACATACATCTGATCATTTTTGTTTTTGTCAGAACAGAATGCTGCCTGCTTGCTCAGTTACTGTGTTGACTGACCTGTTTTGTCATGCTGGTCTGGAATAAATTATTATCTAAATATATTATTTAGATATGGGTAATTATTCAGTTAGAGACATACTGTATTAGAGCACTTTAAAAATTTTTTAACTTTTTCACTTTATGTTTTATCTGTGAACATGATCCTGTTGATGCTAGCAATGCTGAGGACTTGGCTGATTGTGAATACTACATTTCTACAATGGCATCTGAAACTGAAGCATCCAAACCGCTAGGTGTCATTGTAAGTTCAAGATGACACAAAGACAAAAATTGAGTGCACCTTTAAGATCCAATGAAATTGCAAAAAAAAAAAAACATTACATACCGTAAAAAATGAACACAAACATCAAATCATTTGAGTGTGTGTATGTGTGTGTGTGTGTGTGTGTGTGTATATATACATATATATATATATATATATATATATATATATATATATATATATATATGCAGACATGTACTGTTGACATTTTCTTAACCAACTTCTTGAGGTATCACCCTGGGATGATTTTTAAACAGTATTGAAGGAGTTCCCATCTATGTTGGGCACTTATTGGCTGCTTTTCTTTATTATTTGGTCCAAGTAATCAATTTCAAAAACGTTTTTTTTTTTAAATAAAATTTTAGTTTTTTAATGAAAATAATTTATATGGTGGCACAATTATATTTTTGTCTACAAAACTAATTACAAACATTTAAGCATACGCCTTCAGATCAAAAGATTTTTAAGATCATGAGAAACATTTCAGTCAAGTGTTTCAAAAATTTTGACCGGTAGTATATATACATATATACAGTGTATATATATATATATATATATATATATATATATATATATATATATATATATATATACACACTGGTGGCCAAAGGTTTGGAATAATGTACAGATTTTGCACTTATGGAAAGAAATTGGTACTTTTATTCATCAAAGTGGCATTCAACTGATCACAATGTATAGTCAGGACATTAATAACATGAAAAATTACTATTACAATTTGAAGAAAAAAAAACTACTTCAAAGAGTTCTCATCAAAAAAATCCTCCACGTACAGCAATGACAGCTTTGCAGATCCTTGGCATTCTAACTGTCAGTTTGTCCAGATACTCAGGTGACATTTCACCCCACACTTCCTGTAGCACTTGCCATAGATGTGGCTGTCTTGTCGGGCACTTCTCACACACCTTACAGTCTAGCTGATCCCACAAAAGCTCAATGGGGTTAAGATCCATAATACTCTTTTCCAGTTATCTGTTATCCAATGTCTGTGTTTCTTTGCCCACTCTAACCTTTTCTTTTTGTTTCAAAAGTGGCTTTTTCTTTGCAATTCTTCCCATAAGGCCTGCACCCCTGAGTCTTCTCTTTACTGTTGTACATGAAACTGGTGTTGAGCGGGCAGAATTCAATGAAGCTGTCAGCTGAGGACATGTGAGGCATCTATTTCTCAAACAACAGACTATGATGTTTTATCCTCTTGTTTAGTTGTACATCTGGCCTTCCACATCTCTTTCTGTCCTTGTTAGAGCCAGTTGTCCTTTGTCTTTGAAGACTGTTGTGTATACCTTTGTATGAAATCTTCAGTATTTTGGCAATTTCAAGCATTGTATAGCCTTCATTCCTCAAAACATTGATTGACTGACGAGTATCTAGAGTAAGCTGTTTCTTTTTTTGTTGTTGCCATTTTTGACCTAATATTGACCTTGAGACATGCCAGTCTATTGCATACTGTGGCAACTCAAAAACATACACAAAGACAATGTTAAGCTTCATTTAACGAACCAAATAGCTTTCAGCAGTGTTTGATATAATGGCAAGTGATTTTCTACTACCAAATTAGCAATTAAGCATGATTACTCAAGGATAAGTTGTTGGAGTGATGGCTGCTGGAAATGGGGCCTGTCTAGATTTGATCAAAAATGACTTTTTTCAAATAGTGAAGGTGCTGTTTTTTACATCAGTAATGTCCTGACTATACTTTGTGATCAGTCGAATGCCACTTTGGGGAATTAAAGTACCAATTTCCTTCCGAAACAGCAAAATCTGTACATTATTCCAAACTTTTGGCCGCCAGTGTGTGTGTGTGTGTGTGTGTGTGTATGTATACATTAATTCGATGGCAGAGCTCTGCTGAGGACACGCACAGTCAAATGCACTCAGATTAACATGCAAATTATTATTTTACCTTTTTCGTAACCTCCGTTCCCTGATGGAGGGAACAAGACGTTGTGTCGATGTAGTGACTCTAGGGGTCACCCTTGGGAGCCCCAAACACCTCTGATCTTTGAGAAAATGCCAATAGGAATTGGCGAGTGGAATTTGCATGCCACTCCCCCAGACATACGGGTACAAAAGGAGCTGGCTCGCAACCACTCATTCAGGTTTTGTGCTGAGGAGCCGAGACAGGGTCCCGGCCATTTCAGCGGGTAGTTCAGTGTTGTGGCAGGAGGGACACAATGTCTCTTTCCCTCCATCAGGGAACGGAGGTTACGAAAGTAACCAGGACATTCCCTATCTGTCACTCACTCGACGTTGTGTCGATGTAGTGACACTAGGGGTCCCTTATACGAAACGCCACAACTAGCTGAACTGTGTTATGTGGACTGGCGGTGCGAGACGGGCAAACCATTGCATGCCTCGTAGCAAGTGCACCTGGCCATCACGTAACCTCCCCCGATGCTCCTACGAGCGTCGTACAGTCCCCTGCACCACAGGGACAAGTCGACTGCCCAAAATGGGGACAGGCCACCCCAGTCGTGGCCTCTTCTCTTCTTTTTTTCTCCCTAAAAAAATAGTGGAAATCTTTCAGCTGGGGGCCATAAGTGTCCGCATCGGGGGGGGCCGCGGAGATCACACCCTGCCCGAAGGGGAGGTAATTGTGTGGAAATACATAACATCGTCTTACCGAGTCTTATCGGCAGTGTCGCATGTGGAGCAGTCCCCGTGATAGGTCCTACCCAGAGGGGATGGAGATCTACAAACACGGCGACCGGTGGCAGAGGGGGGACTCTGCCCAAGGAAGATGTGGGTTTACCAACGGGGAAACACCTACCCCAGTACAGGGCCTATTAGCACACATACTGGGCCGGCATCAAATTTCTCCGTGAACTCGCCTGCCACAGGGCTAAGGAGGAAGGACATCCAGGGTCCATGATCTCGTGAACATGGCTGGGGGGTAAAAAGCGCATGTCTCCCCCTCCAAGAGGGGAAAGGCGCTATACGCAAGCGGCCAGTTGTCCCGCAAACTTACCTCTTCGTACCTGACAACACATGGGACGAAACTGGCTCAACCCGAAGATTGTAGAACCTCACGAAGGTATTAGGTGTTGCCCAGCCTGCTGCGTTGGATGTACCGGCGGGTGGGGAGGAGCCAGATGTGCCATATTGAGGGGCTCGAGCCACGAGCTTGTGGCCGTGTTGAGTCTGGGGACATTGAAGTACTTACCTCCCTCCGGGTACCCACCAAAGGACCAGTCAGTGACGGGGGAGGAGGGAAACCATCCTCATAATCCGTCACAACCGCCCAGGCATGGGTGTGTTTGTGCCACAGATGGGCGGGGGGCCTGCCAATGCAGCGCCATGCCTGCGGTAAAAGTGCGGTGTCTGGCAATCGTGATAACATTGGCCATAAACACCGGGTGTGTGACCCAGGGAATGAGGAAACCACTCTTTTTCTGAAAACGTGGGTACCACAGCCCTTCAGGCATGCAGCAAAATCAAAAGAAAAGGCAACAAAGGAGTTTCCTCCTGGCCCTCCACCGGGGGATGGAGTGGTCTGCTTACCACCTCCAGGCCTGTAGCTGGTCTCCACGTCCCTGGTTCGCCCATCTCAGGGGGACTTCGAAGCCTTCCTTGGGTTCTTAACAGCAGGCCGTGAGACGGGGGGCGTCTGCTTCCTGCGGTAGGCTCCTGTGAGCCACCGGGCTGGGCTGGGCTGCGGCAGAGCCGGTGTCGTTGCCGCAGGGGGACGCCCCTGGCGATGAGCATACGGGGTGCGGGATCTTGATCCACACCGGGGCAAGATATGCTGGATAGTCTCTGTCTGCTTCTTAACCACTGAGAACGGCTGCGCAAAGTCCTTGACGGTGTCGCCGAATAGGCCAACCTGGGAGATGGGGGCGTCAAGGAACTGTAACTTATCAGCCTCCCTCATCTCAAACAAGTTGAGCCATAGATGGCGCTCCTGGACCACCAAGGTGGACATCACCTGCCCGACAGTACACGCCGTGACCTTCGTCGCCTGGAGGGAGAGATCGGTCACTGAGCACAGCTCCTGCATCAATCCCGGGTCAGAACTACCCTCATGCAGTTCTCTCAGTGTCTTGACTTGGTGCACTTGCAGGAGAGCCATGGCGTGTGAGACCACGAACTCGCCCTGAGATGAGCCGGCGGTCTCATCCCAGAACTCGACAGGGGCGAACGAGCATGCTAGAAGAACCGAGGCATTTCCCTCTGATGAAGGAAAGCTGTGACCGCAACATTGCCATGATCATGTTCTCGCAGTGAGAACATGACTCGTCCATGAACGCTGTCTCTGCATGGGCAGTGCCCAAGCACGTGAGACAGCGATCGTAGCCGTCGGAAGCAGAGAGATAATGACCACAACCAGAAATTAAACACAGATGGAAAGGCATCTTTAAAAAGACGCTCTCCGTCAATGCCACTCTTTTAGAAGGAAAATATACTCTTTTAATGCAAGAATATATGCTCTTTTAGGCTGCTGAAGCACCCAGGGGCGTTCTCTGCACTCCACCAATGCACAAGGGGGAGAAACTGCTGTTTAGCACTGTAAATCCAACAGCTTTCAGAGATGAATGGACTGGCAGAGGAATTCAGCTCACTGAAACACAACCGCTCGGCTCCGAAGAAAAAATCTGAATGAGTGGTTGCGAGCCAGCTCCTTTTATACCCGTATGTCCGGGGGAGTGGCATGCAAATTCCACTTGCCAATTCCCATTGGCCTTTTCTCAAAGATCAGAGGTGTTTGAGGCTCCCATGGGTGACCCCTAGTGTCACTACATTGACACAATGTCGAGTGAGTGACAGATAGGAAACTTGTATTGCTCTGATTCCCAGTGGTCTCTGATATTCTGTTACAATATGAAAACAGACTTTCAGAAGCTTTTACTTCTGGAAAATATTCTCTTCATGTCGTTCTTCGCTGATTCTTATCATTGCCTGATATAATTCAAACAGTGAGGCAATCACACTTCACCACAGATGCCACACAGATGCCTGAGCCTGTTCTTTCTCACCCGCAGTCACTGAGCTCACTGCCTCTTTCAGTATCACTGGCCACTTTTTGGGAGCTACTCTGTCTCTCTCTTTTGTTTTTTTTCTGTATTCATCTATGTGCTTCAAAAACTCATCTGGCCATATCATTGTCATGTATTTATCTTATGCAGTATGTTCAAGTGGGATTCTAGTTTCTAACAGATCAGGTTCCATTGATATTTGTGACTGCCAGAGATTATATTCAATCTTTCTGTCTTACCTTATATACAGTATTTTGTCTTATGATAACATGGAATGTTTTTTTTATTAGTTTGGTTCTTCTATTCTATTTTTTTCTATCTTTTATATTCTTATATGAATCTACTGTTACTCACACAAATTAAGTTGCAAATTAATCTCTTTAATCTCTCCGTTGCTCACTCTACCTTTCTTTCTCTACCTTTCTCTTCCAGCCTGTCACACAAGTTGCAGATTAGTAAAAAAAAAAAAATTTGAAAAATCAAAATACTATAAACACAAATTTTGCACCATATCATCACATCCTAAACTTAGTTAACACACAATTCTCTCCATGTGAACACTAATAAGCAAAGCACTTTGGTGTGAATAAAATTACATATAAATGCATGGTCACATTTCCTTTGCATGGCGAAATCTCAGTGACAAGCCACTCAATTGGAAATTTTGCCAGATGGACTTCCGTTGGCAAAGAATTTCCCCATGCGGATTTTGCGTGGAGTTCAAATTTGATGAACTTTGGCACACGAATTCGTGACACTGACCAATAGGAAGTTGCTTAGTTGGGCAGTGACCACTGTGTGTACGGTGCTTCGTACACAGCTACACTGAATATTCACAGTGGATCAGGGGCGGACTGGGAAGAGAAATCTGCCCGGGATTTTACATAGAAACAGGCCCAACAGTTTTTTTGGGATGGGGGAGGGGTGGAGGGAAATCTGGCCCAAAAGTCATCCTTTTCTGCATATCACTGCCCCCTTCGGCATATCGTGGCGCCGTTTTGTGACCCATTCTGCATAACGCGGCAGCCCATTTCAGCTTATCACGGCCCATTCGGCCCCGTTTTGCAGCCGGCCCATCGGGAAAAGTCCCGGTTCTCCTGATGGCCAGTCTGCCCCTGCAGTGGATGAGGAAATTGTTTTAGCTGTGAGTTTCTTTATAACTTCACTCTAAATGAAGTGAAGCAGAAAAGAGAGGCTACTTGCCAATTTGTTTTTTGATGGTTCCACACTTGTTTCACATCCACCCATGCCTTCTTTGCCTGTGGAATTTTGTTGTGATAAGGTAAATGTCACCACGCCATAAAAGCTGTTGCATTGCAGGGACCCACAAGTTTGGCTTGGGCCACATTCTAATCCCACTTCTCTCTTCCTTCAGCTTTCTTAAAGTAAAGGCTGAAAAGCAGATAAATAATAGAAGAAATAGAGGAAAAAAGATAATGGGTATTCAAAGTATCCGTGTATTTGATGGCTTTGTGAGCCAATTGAAGGAAAAATTTGATGGCTGAATATTTAGTTTTAAGATAATAATGAGTTTTAATATCTACAAAGTTAAAGATTTGTATGATTGAGTTTGTAGTTTTAATTTTGTGGCAAGAATTTTAAGAAATGTAAGGTTATCGGTTACTGTAATTCTTTCCTGTCAGTAGCAGAACTAGGTCAGGCTTGGCGAGTTGGAGAATGAGTCTGTGTCTGCTGACAGAAACAAGCAATCACCACTGTGTCTGGCCTGAGGAACCCACAGAACTTTGCTATTAGCCATTAGTAGCAGACAATGAGGCTCCATCAGCACTGAGCATCAAAACTCAATTTAATGAACACATTCAATGAATCATTCCTTGCAGACATACAGTATATCTGCTTTTAAAAGCAACCCATAAGGTGTCTTACTAATCCTTGCTCTTGCACTTAACCAGGTGTTAGTAGTAAATCTAGTATATATAGATGATTTTAACAGTGTCTATATCAATTACAGATGTCTGCCATGTGTGAACTTAAAGTAAAGAGTGAGAGGGAAACGAGGAAGAGAGCAAAGTTGCCCATCTAATAGTCTTATGGGTTTGCAGGAAGGTGTTTAATATCAGGGTGATGGAGAAACATTAAAGAAAGAATGACCTTTTTGAGTCACATGATGCTAGGTTCGGACGTGTGAATGGCGAGCTCTTCGCACTTTGCTAGTTTTGATACTTTTATTGATATAAACTGGTAAGATTCGATACACCCTGATCCATAACTGTTCTAGGAAGACAAAATGTCAAAGAATTAAAAATCCTCTGGCTCTGGAGACATTAAAAGACACTTATGTGCTCAAGCTGATGACCCACTGGTGGCCTCGAGCCAGGGAGTCGATGTGGCTGGAGAGGTGAAAGAAATTCGGTGAGAATTGCTGAATGTATCGGCAATGCTGACGAGGGTCGTTGCTGATTTGGAGGATCTTACTGCAATACGTCGATCGATCACGGCCATGGAGACGAAATTCACTGAGATGGTTACAAGAGTGGGGGATGTCGAGAAATGGATCGAATATCTGGAGCCATTGGAGAGGGAATTAGCTGCTAATCCGCTAGTGACCAAGGTGGATTTGGAGCGCCAATGGGAGAAGTTGGAGGATTTGGAGAATCGTAACCGGTGGAATAAGGTCTGAATTGTTGGAACTCATGAGGGAGCTGTGTAGCAGTACTCCTTCGGGACAGTTTTGTGGATGAATCTGCACATTCTTTGTGCTTATGCCTCCTATTGGTTGGAGTTTGTTTTGTGGAGTATTTCTTGCAGGATATTGGAGTGATTGGGTCATTTGTTTCAGCTGAATGAGCCGGCTCACTGAACATTCGTTTGACTGTCAGAGGAAACCGAACAGGGTCTTTTTTTTGTGTGTGTGCTGGTTCCACTAGAGGCTGGAGTTTGTTTTGTGGAGGAACACACCTTCGGGACAGTTATGTGGATGAATCTACATGTTCTTTGTGTTTATCCCGCCTATTGGCTGGAGTTTGTTTTATAGATTATCTTCTGTTATGTAATTCTGTTTCACAAAATTTGTATAGAAACACTGGACTTGAGCAGTCCGATGGCAAAGTTGTCACAGGGGCTCTCGTAGGCGTACATGGACTGTTTGAGTTTAGAGGGATGGACGCCAGTTGGCGCTGTCGTGCGCGTGGTTAATGTACATGTTTTTCTTTTTTCTGTTTGTTTCATTTGGGGAGAAGTTTGGGGTTTAATTGTTACACTAATGTGGAATGTGGTCTTTATAATTTTATTTTTTATTTTTGACACAATCTATTTTTTCTAATATGTCAAAATGTCAAATGTTAGTATGAGTGGATTGTCTCTCTCCACGTGGAATGTGAATGGGTCGGGGCACCCCATAAAAAGAAGGAAATGTATTTCTCTTCTTAAATGTAAGAAATATGATATAGTGTTTCTTCAAGAAACGCATCTTTCCCCGCAGGAAGCTGAAAAATTTGGGAAGATATGGGGTGGATATGTTTTCTTTAGTGCTGGCTCAAGTAAGAGCAGGGGAGTCATTACACTGATAAGTAAGCATCTACAATTCAAATCTCTCAAACAGATTAAAGATAAATTAGGAAGAGTCATTATTGTTTTATTTTTGCTAATATTTTCGCACCTAACGCGGATGATCAGGGCTTTTTCATAGATCTTGAAGGGATGTTGCAAGCTGCTGGCACCCCTCATGATATAATATTGGGAGGAGACTTTAATCTGTTGATGGACTCAGTCCTTGATCATAGTGAAGCAAAAGTGTTTAAGTCCCCTAGAGCAACATTGATGCTTCACAGTATGTGTAAAAATCTCAGATCATGCCCTGGTGAGTTTAGAGGTGTTGTCACATACGGAGAAAAATAAATCATATAGTTGGAGGTTTAATGTATACCTTTTGCAAAATCCTGAATTCCAACAAATGTTAAAGGCTGAAATCAGTGTTTAGATGGACACCAACTGGTCCTTAGTATCCTTTGTGGGCGTGGCTTGGGAGGCACTTTAAGTGGTTTTTAGGGGTCGGATCATACAGTATGCCTCATTCATCAAAAAATCCAAAGCACAAGAACTCGTGGAGTTGGAAGGGAATATTAAAAGTACAAAGGCAGAGCTGATGCGCCGAATGTCGTCTGATGGCCTCAGAGAATTGACCCGATTGAAATACAGATATCTTGATCTCTATAGTTACATGTCTTCGTCTACTGATGAAGATATTAGAAACTTTGTGGAACCATTAGAACTCCCTAAACTGATGACTGAGCAAAACAATTCTCTTGATTCTGAGATAACCTTGGAGGAGCTTGGTGAGGTAATTATGGCCTTGCCTAGAGGTGAATTTTTTAGATCTTAGGCTACAGAACTGGCTTCAATTTTGTTAGACGTTTATACGGAATCATTAAAGAATGGATAGAGACAGACTGTGACAGGCTGAACCCTAAATTACGTATTAATAAGTCCCCTTTCTGCTAGTCAGAGTGGATTGGGGGGGGGGGGTAACTAAACTCGGTGACCTATATGAGAGTGGTGTTGAGATCCTTTGAAAATTTGGTTCAACATTTTGGAATTCACAGATCTAAGTTATATAGGTATTTACAGCTGCGCCACCTGCCCTGTACTGTTTTTGGGAGTAGCACATACCCCCCTAAAGTGGCAGATACTCTGGGAGAGGTGATTACTGCTTTTGGAAAAGATCATGAGGCATCAGTGTATTACTCCCTGCTAATTCAGAGTCTGGGGGTCGGACCTTTAACTTCTATCAAGAGATTATGGGAGAAAGATTTATACTTGGTATTGGAGGAGGGAGTGCGGGCTAGGATTCTAAAAAACGTCAAGTCTGCATCTAGAGATGCAAGGGTGCACCTTATGCAATTCAAGATTTTACAAAGATTCTATTGGACCCCCTCTAGATTGTATAGGCTTGGTCTTAAAGACACACCAACCTGCTGGCGATGCCAATCAGAAGATGGAGACACAACCCATGTTTTTTGGTGGTGTGTTAAGATCCAAGAATTTTGGTTGAAGGTTCAGAGTTATATATGTGACGTATTGGGCACTCAAATTTCATTTTGCCCCAGACTCTGTATTTTGGGCGATGGGGCGGTCATCAATTTTGAGGATAAACACATAAAAAATTGTGTTCTGACCAGTGTTATGATTGGTAGGCAGGTTATTTTAAGGGGATGGAAGTCGGATGGAGCACCCTCATTTCCGGAGTGGTGTGCGGAGATGGGGAGGGTGGCAGCTTTCATGGAGGTGTCAAGTAGAAGGCTGGGGTTTTGGGAGTTGTTTGATAGGAAATGGGGCAATTATTTAGCGTTTTTGGGGGACTCTCAGGGAGGGGCTGTGGAGAGAGAAGTTTAGTTTTAATTATTTATGATTATTATATTTTATTTTTTATTTTCTTTTTTATATTTTGTGTGTGTGAATTCTTATTTGTGACAACAGGGGTGTTTGTTGGAGGTCAGGTTGGGGTTGGTGATTGGGGAGGGAGAGGGGTAATAGTGGGGGTTAAATGTTAAATGTTGATTAAATGTATATATGTTGTGTTTTTTCATTGTTATATGTCTACAAATCAATAAAAAATGTTAATTGAAAAAAAGAAAGACTTTTTTAAGGCAAATGGGTTTATAAATGGGATTAATTAAAGTAACTCTTTTTATGACTGAATTTAATTATCGTCTAAGGTCAACAAGTGTGAAATACTTGAATGGACAGAATGAAACCACCAAAATGTCGAATTAGTTAAATGTGTTAAGTTTGAAAAAAAAAACAAAAAAACAAAAACACAATTGAGATAAACATATTTAATATGAATATGTTGATATTTTACCTTTCAGTGTCTATACAAACATATGAAAATGTATGTGTGCTAGACCCACACTTTACATACAAATAATTATGAATACTAATGAGATCTTGTTGTTAACTATGAGTTATTTAGGGAGGGAAACATCCAGCTACATATGTTAATACACTTGGTCATAAAAAGCAGAGACATGTGATTTTTACCCTTTCATTTACTTGACTCACACACATGTACAGTTGCACACACATACACATTCACACAGCTATAACTAATCTGTAAATCTTTAAATAATTCCTTTCAGAACAAGGTTAAGGATCCATGTGTATTCCAGTCACAGAGACTTCATGTGTGCTGCATATGTGCTTGCGTTTGCTGTGTCTTTCTGAAACTGTGAAAGTGTGTGTTTGCACTGAAATGGTAATCACCCAGTCTCCCTCTGACACTCGTCTCCCTCCCTCAGTTCTTCAACCGTTACTGCTGGAGAGAGGGAGAGAGATGGAGCATATGGCAGTGGCTCAAGAATACAAAGCAGGTGGAGATGATGTGGGAGTGTGCGGGGGTGGAGGGGGGTTATGGGTTGGGATGCGGTGATGCACTGATGACACCTTGCTAGCAGTCCTCACAACTTCTCATGGTAATATCACAATATTTTTCTTTTATGTCCCTCTATATAACTCTGGTTCTAAATTGCACTTGAGATGTTTCATACACTGTCAGATATACTTTGTCCTGTGGCCTAAAAAATGCGGTAAGATCTAAATTATTGAATTTATTCAACAACAACAAAAAAATATTAAATAAATAAAAAAAAAGTTTATTCTACATTTATTCTAAAAGTCAAAAGTATAACTAAATTAACCTGACTACATTGGGTAATTGGGTAATTTTAAGGGTCAGATCAGAAATAAATCCTTAAAGTAACAACAGGATATTTTCACTGTTTACAGTGTAGCTTGTTAACATTATCAGGGACTTCTTGTATATTTTTCTCAATACTGTTGTTCACATTACTTTCTCTGTAAAAATTGCCCCTTCCCCAGCCTTTGTGTCCTACCCTGACTCTGACTCTGCCACCTGCCCTTGTCTTCTCATGGTCATATCTGAGTTTGGCATACTCAATTTTGTTATGTGTGTGTGTCAGAGAGTCTGTTTATTTGTGTGTTCAGTTTTTCATCAGTAATAGTATAGTATTTATACAGCTAGTATTTAAGCTCAGTCATAAGGCCACCAGGGTTTTGTTTATAAGCAGAACTATATGGATGTACTACAATGAACAACTGGAAAAATATGTGATAGACATTTATAGCTGCTTAATAAAACATAACAATTTGGAGCAAGTATTACATGGATTTTAAAAGGGGTTTAATTAGCAGGTCAGCTAATGTTTTGCTTAAGTTTCCACTGTATTATGGTAATTTGCCAGTTAAATTGCTCAGGCTGACTGTGGATGTGTGACGTGAGGACAGAGAAAGGTTGAAACAGGAAATGCTGGCAGCCAGGAACTCTGATGATGAGAAGAACTGAAGGAAAGGAGGGAGCGAGGGTGAGAGAAGATGTGTGTGTGTATGTTTGTGTGTGTGTGTGTGTGAGAGAGAGAGAGAGCTTTCATGTCTGATCGAGTTAAACCTCCTATTGTTTGACCTTCATCAAGATCAAAATCAGAATGAAGAGTGCAACAAAGATTGATGCCAGCACACACAATCTCCTTCTCTCTTTCTATCATGGTGGGGACTTTGTATTGATTTCTGTTGTTTTTATACTAAGCTTATTATATTTTATTTCCTGTAACCCCACCCTTAAACTTTACCCTTACAGACTTTCTGAATTTTTAGATTTTAATGAAGACTTCATCTTGTATGTTTATTGAACCATTTGTTAATCCTTGTGAGAACTGTTGGCTGGTCCCACAATGTAGATTATTTCAGGGTTTCCTATCCATGTGGGAACATTTGGTCTCCACAATGTTGGTAAAACCTGAACCACACACCTAACTGAATTAAATTAAGCTGCATTATATGAGTAAACACAAATACTGTGTGTGTGTGTGTGTTTGTGATATGCATCTGCTGTGTTCTTGTGTGTATCTGACACAATGGGGTGTGAGTGGGGTCCATTTGGTATGGTTATTTGTTTGCTCCAAAGGATAACAAACATGAGTTAACCACTCTACAGCCTTTCTACAGAGACAACAATAAATGAGATGGGGTCTTCATGTTGACATCACATATAGATGTACAGTAGACAGATGTAGATATGATGGAGACTGCCAAACAGACACACTATCATATATAATGTTTGATTAATCAAGAATACAACAAGAGTGTCAACTCACATACACACATAGACTTGTATACACAGGTAAAATAACTAGCCACATTTAGCAAGACAGATGCTGTAGTCATGGAGATGCTTGGTCTTCCATCTCTTTCATTTTCAACCTCTCATGTGTTCTTCTATTTATCTTTCATCACAGCCTTTTTTTGGGGAGTGAAAGATGTTTTAGAAAGCACCCGAGGTAGATAGCGTATGACACAAACCATCTGTTGCCCCCTGCTGTGTGGACAGGATGTGATGTCGCCACTGTTGGACAGGTATCAAAGAGGTGGCCTCTCTGCAGCCTGGCATCTGTGTGGGCAAGATGTTCTGTGTTTTAGCTTTTATACACACAAACGCACAGTGAACTTTCAGTAACTTTGCAAGAGCTGTTGCAGCTTTCCTCTTTTTGTCCGTCCAGAAACACCATCAATAACCGTCCACAGCTCCTGTCACTTAAAGTTCCTCTTAGACATTAACTTGGTGACAAAAGCATTGGCGCCTCCCTCATTGTCTCTCACTCTCTCTCTCTCTCACTCTGTCAAACACATGCACTCAAATGCTAAATCTCTCTTGTGCACTCAGTTATATTTCTCTTTCACATCTTTAGTTCCTGTCACCATTTTAGGTATGGAATCTTCAAATATTCATGAACTTAAGGAATTATTGATGCAGAGCATGAGTGTTTCCCGTGGTAGGGCTTCTGTGTTTTACGGCTTTCATTTAAGGAGCCTGTTTTCCCGGATTATTTTAAATGTTAGAGAGTGTGAAAATATGTGTGTTAGACTGAGTATGTATGTGTTTGTACACTGAGAAAAATGCTGCTTGTCAGACACAGTTTATGAGATTCCATCTTCAGTGATTTCAGCAGAATTAAACTACAAAAAAGAAACATAATGAAAACCGATGTCCACCTTTGCCCAGTGTTACCAATAAGAGTAGAGGAATTGAATGGAAGGGCATGCATACAGGGACTGATCAGGAGGTTTAAGCAATATTGAGGGAACTTACACAATTATACTTCTAAATATTTACCTCAAACTAAATCTCAAACACTAATCTAAACAACACTTCACTAAACATAGGTTTCTAAACACTAACCAAAACAGCACTACAATAAAGAAAAACACTCCTTAAAAACTACATAAACATCATTGAACTAAACGAAGGTCTCTAAACACTAACTTAAACAACACTGCACTAAACCTAGGTCTTTAAACACTAATCTAAACAACACTACATTAAACCAAGGTCTCTAAACACTAACCTAAATAACACTACACTAAACCTAAGCACTGTCTAAACACTAATCTAAACAACACTGCACTAAACCTAGGTCTCTAAACACTAACCTTAACAACACTGCACTAAACCTAGGTCTCTAAACACTAACCTTAACAACACTACACTAAACCAAAAATACTCTGTAAAAACTACATAAACATCACTGCACTAAACCTAGGTCTATAAACACTAACCTAAACAACACTACACTAAACATAGGTCTTTAAACACTAATCTAAACAACACTACACTAAACATATGTTTTGTAAACACTAACCTAAACAACACTACACTAAACACATGTTTCTAAACACTAACCTAATCAACTCTACATTAAACCAAAACACTCTGTAAAAACTACATAAACATCACTGCACTAAACCTAGGTCTCTAAACACTAACTTAAACAACACTACACTAAACCTAAGCACCATCTAAACATTAATTTAAACAACACTACACTAAACATATGTTTCTAAACACTAACCTAAACAACACTACACTAAACATAGGTCTCTAAACGATAACCTAAACAACACTACACTAAACCTAAGCACCATCTAAACATTAATTTAAACAACACTACACTAAACATATGTTTCTAAACACTAACCTAAACAACACTACACTAAACATAGGTCTCTAAACACTAACCTAATCAACTCTACACTAAACATAGGTCTCTAAACACTAACCTAATCAACTCTACACTAAACCTAGGTCTCTAAATACTAATTTAAACAACACTACTCTAAACCTAAGCACTGTCTAAACACTATCCTAAACAACACTACACTAAACATAGGTCTTTAAACACTAACCTAATCAACTCTACACTAAACATAGGTCTCTAAACACTAACCTAATCAACTCTACACTAAACCTAGGTCTCTAAATACTAATTTAAACGACACTACTCTAAACCTAAGCACTGTCTAAACACTATCCTAAACAACACTACACTAAACATAGGTCTTTAAACACTAACCTAAACAACACTACACTAAACATAGGTCTCTATATACTAACTTAAACAACTCTACACTAAACCTGAGCACCGTCTAAACACTAACCTAAACAACACTACACTAAACCTAGGTCTCTAAATACTAATTTAAACAACACTACTCTAAACCTAAGCACTGTCTAAACACTATCCTAAACAACACTGCACTTAACTAAGGTCTAAAAACTAATCTAAACAACACCACACTTAACCTACATCTCTAAAGACTAAACCTAGGTTTCTAAACACTAACCTAAACCACACTACACTAAACCAAACCAAACCAAACCACTCAGTTAAAACTACCTTAACATCACTACACTAAACCTAGGTCTCTAAACACTAATTTTAACAACACTACACTAAACATAGGTTTCTAAACACTAACCTAAAAAGCACTACAATAAAGAAAAATACTCTGTAAAAACTACATAAACATCACTGCACTAAACCTAGATCTCTAAACACTAACCTTAACAACACTACACTAAACCAAAACACTCTGTAAAAACTACATAAACATCACTGCACTAAACCTAAGCACCATCTAAACACTAACCTAAACAACACTACACTAAAGATAGGTCTTTAAACACTAATCTAAACAACACTACACTAAACATAGGTCTCTAAATACTAATTTAAACAACACTACTCTAAACCTAAGCACTGTCTAAACACTATCCTAAACAACACTGCACTTAACTAAGGTCTCTAAAAACGAATCTAAACAACACCACACATAACCTACATCTCTAAAGACTAAACCTAGGTTTCTAAACACTAACCTAAACAACACTACACTAAACATAGGTCTCTAAACATTAATCTAATCAACTCTACACTAAACCAAAACACTCTGTAAAAATTACATAAACATCACTGCACTAAACCTAGGTCTCTAAACACTAACTTAAACAACTCTACACTAAACCTAAGCACCGTCTAAACACTAACCTAAACAACACTACACTAAACACATGTTTCTAAACACTAACCTAAAAAGCACTACAATAAAGAAAAATACTCTGTAAAAACTACATAAACATCACTGCACTAAACCTAGGTCTGAAAAAATCCATCTAAACAACACTACACTAAACTAAAACACTGTAAAAACCAACCAAAACATCACTGAACTAAACATACGTCTTTAAACACTAACCTAAACATCAATGCACTAAACCAAGGTCTCTAAACACTAACTTAACATCCCTGCGCTAAACCTAAACATTGTAAAAACTAACCTAAACATCTCAAACATCACTCCATGAAACTTAAACGCTCTGTAAAAACTAAACTAAACATCACTGCACTTAACCATAAACACATTTGTCAGTGCACTAAACCTAACCCCTGAGCTAAATCTCATCCTATCTCACTCTCACATCCTGCTAAATATCCCTTTAATTCCCAGCACCTGGTATTGAACACTATTGAGCATTTTATTTGTCCAAGGTCTTACCCCAGAATCATTTGCAACCACTTGCAGTGCTCTCATTTTGAAAAATAAAACGCACACGCACACACACACACACACACACACACACACACACACACACGTTAGTGCAGCTATCTGTATGAGGACTCTCCATAGACATAATGATTTTTATACTGTATAAACTATAGATTCTATCCCTTAACCCTAACCCTACCCATAAACCTAACCCTCACAAAAAACCTTCTGCATTTTTACATTTTCAAAAAACACGATTAAGTGATTTGAATTATGGGGACACTAGAAATGTCTTCATAAACCACATTTATAGCATAATACCCTTGTAATTACCAGTTTGTATCCTAAAAAAATGTCCTCGTAAACCACCCAAACCCGCCTACACACACACACACACACAGTAGTAATACTTGAATAATAATTGCATTATTCAGTTGGGATTTAGTGCACTGTGAATGATTCAAAATCTAATTGAGGCAGTGATATTCACAACGCTTGATGTGTGTGTGTGTGTGTGTGTGTGTGTGTGTGTGTGTGTGTGTGTGTGTGTGTGAAGGGAAACAAACAGAGAGAGAGAGAGAGAGAGCGAGAGAAAGAGAGAGAGAATTAACTGAATTAACTGCTGCGTGCCTGTAATTTCCTCTCCTCTCTACTTACCCCACTGCTTATGTCCTGTATCTTATTTTTACATGCAAGGCATATGAATCAGAATTGATTTATCTCTCCTTTTTTTCTGCTTTCCTTCCTTCCTGTTTCTCTGTCTGTATGACACATGGATCGCTGTGATATTGCGTCCTCCCTCCTGAGTTCTATCTTTCTCTCTTACTTCACTCCCTTTGGATTATTCTTTCCATCTTTTGTTCAGTGTGCATAAAGGCTATTGACAGCCACTGTCCACTTACTCTTCAGCATGGAGCCCTAACCCACAAATCCTGCTGTTCTCTGTATGGCTGTTAGCTGTGCTCCACCGGCGCGACCTTCAATCCGTTCAGCATGCAAAGTGCTCAGGTGAACGAGGCCTTGCATTTCTATGCTGTGGGTTTTATAAAGTTGATAAGTCATTGCTTTACTTGTTTAACACCTATGAAGTTGCTGAGTGTGTTTAAACACCCTTTGTCACCTTTAAAGTGTGCAACACTAGGTAACGTTATCTTAGAGATGGAATCCAGCAAACGTCCGGCTCCAAACATAACACCGACTCCTACACAAACTCTGAGTAAGCCAAAAAAAAAAAAACATTTATCAACTGAATCCCATCTGGCTAAGCGGGAACATGATCGTGGTCGAGCAAAAACTAGAGTGAACATCAGCAGGACATTTGATTCCTGGAGGGACCTTCATTCGGTTTTGGGGATCAAAACCGACCCTGAAGAATTGCTGTTCTTCTTATTGGACAGGTAAGCTTACATAACTGCAAAGCATGTGAAATATAGTGCCATAAGGATTGATCTGTGTAATTTTAGCTAACTTGATCTTGCCTGCTAACGCTGACGAATTGCAAGCTACCTTGCTTCGTAACTGTCAAATAATTTCAACGATCTTCTCTTTATACTAAAAGTCAGGTATGCTGATTCACAGTAACTGACATAATGTTAATCTGTAATTATTCAGTGAGGTAAACTACAATAACACATGAAATGAATGCTAGACAATGTTCAAGATAATGCAAAAAGACCCATTCATTAGTGTAACGTAACTTGGTTATACAGAAAATATATACAATCTATTATTATAAAACAATAGTGCATCGATATATCAAAATGACAGTTGTGATGGAATCACATCAATACTGAATTGTGTCGACATATTTATAATGTACAGTATATTTTATAAACAGCTATTGTCATCATCCACCAAATTTAGCTAACAGCTATTGATAAAGCTGGCTAGCTAGCTAATGCCGACATAGGCTATCATATAAATGCAGTCAATGAATCATGCAATAAAAAGTTATTACTTCAAACTACAGTCTTGCATAGTCAGACCTATATCCACACTTTATTTTAGCCCCATTCCAGCACTGGAGAGTCAAATATAATATACAGTCTCAAAGTTTGTAGTAAAACAATCATAACTGTGTAATTTTAATTATGCTACCTTATCTGTCATCATGATGCCGGTGAATCACGTTCAGTCTCTTTGTTTTTGTCATGCTCGCTCACGTCCCTATAGAGTGTGTGCGCGCGCGATCACGAGCAACAGGCTGCAGTTCACTTAACGGCCACAGGTGTCATTAATAACAAGGGTTTCTGAATCTTACATACTGCACCTTTAAAGGGTTAGTTCACCCAAAAATGAAATTCTCTCATGATTTACATACCTTTAAGCCATTCCAGATGTGTATGACTTTCTTTCTTCAGCAGAACCGAAGTGATTATTTTTATAAGCACATTTCAGCTCTTTTTGTCCATACAATGCAAGTAAATGGGTGCCATCAGTCTGCTGTCTGTTTGACGGTCCAAAAGGCATATTTAGTCTGCATAAAAGTAATCGACACGACTTCAGTCCATCAGTGAATGTCTTCTTTAGCAAACCGATAGGTTGGTGTAAGAAACAAATCGATAATTAAAACATTTTTAACTTTAATTCGTTGCTTCCGCCCAGTGCTGGATTGTTGTTTGAAATGACCTAACTCTTATGTGACATTCGTTCCTCTGTTGTATACAAAGCGTGCGCTTCCGACTTCTCACGTAAACACACCATTGCGCTTACGTTGCGCGACAGCAATGATGCATGGACTTCTGGCAGGAAGCATTTTTTTTTTTTACATTAATAAAGCTTTAATTGTCGATTTATTTTTAAACAAACTTACCGATTTGCTTCAGAAGACATTAATTGATTGACTGGAGTCATGTGGATTACTTTTATGCTGCCTAAATATGACTTGAACCATCAAACAGACAGTAGACTGATCACTGATCACTGGCACCCATTCACTTGCATTTTATGGACAAAAAGAGCTGAAATGTGCTTATAAAAATCTTCACTTCGGTTCTGCTGAAGAAGGAAAGTCATACACATCTGGGATGGTTTAAAGGTAAGTAAATCATGAGAGAATTTGTATTTTATGGGTGAACTAACCCTTTAAAGTAAAAAAATGTATCTTGTTTCAGGTTTTCATGATCCAGTCAAATCCCAATTGGCAAAATCAAGTCTTGGCTAGCATTATTTTGCCACTAAATATTCTGTTGCACTTGTGGATACTTCACAGGATTTAAAACTGTTGCAAATGCTCTAGCATGTTGTCTTCACAATACACACACATACATGTTTACACACGTACATAAAAGCGTACACACACAGAGGAATTATAGGTACACAGATTCGTATATCCTTTCAAGACACTGACTGCCACAGCCACACATGCACATTTTCTATTAGCTACAGTATAAACAGCATGTTATTCTCTGTACACACACAGCACGGCACAGTTTCATAATCACTTTAATTGGAGGCAGTAGAAAGGCGGTAATTTGGCAGAGCGGAAGAGGAGAGAAAGAGAGAGTGAAAAGAGAGATAAAAAGAGTAGGATTGAAGAGCTTTGTTTACTGAGCATCTGATGACTGGCTTTTGGCTGCTGTTTTTGTTGGTGTTTTCAGTATTGTCTCTAGGGTTGAATAGAGGTTAATTCTGTCATTTAAAAGCATGGAGCAACCTTAAGCACACTCATTTGTCACATTTGTGTGTGTGGGTCAGGTTTTGACTGGGGACCAAATGCCCTCTCAATTGAAACCTGAAATCATCTACATTATATGGACCAGCCAATCATCCCCATGAGGAAAACCGCTTCATACACATACTAAATAACGTCTTAATAAAAGTCTAAAAATCAAAAAGGTTTCTGTGAGGGTTAGGTTTAGAGGAAGGGGGGGTCAAATTAGGGGATAGAAAATATATGTATAAAAGCAATGGAAGTCAATGGAAAGTCCCCTGATAGAAAAATGTGTATGTGTGTAGATGTTTTATTTAATTGTGTCCATATAAAGCATGCACACATCACTTTTTTCATTTATTTTAAATGTTCACCATAGTTTCCCTACATCCTATAAAAAGATGAAGGGGAGGGCATTTAAAGAGGGTGTAAGACAGGTTAGAGTGTATATGGAGAGAGAGAGAGAGAGAGAGAGAGAGAGAGAGAGAGAGAGAGAGAGAGATTTGAAAGAGGTTGCTTTCATACCCTCTGATCCTTGTCTCTATTCAGATCTTGAATAGAAATGTGTGCGTGCACGTATGCTCATGACTATACAGAAATATTTATGTATACCATTATGCATACCATTGGCCATTCCAATACAAGTACAGTATACTGTGCAGTACTCTACGTGGACACACACACAGTGGGGGATGGTGCAGTATTTGGACATTAAGCTGTAGCAGTCATCACTTTGGATGCATTCTGCTCCTCTTGGGCTGATGGTCATGCTGCAGGAAGATTACCTGCTGTTTGAGCTGCATGGGGAGGGTTTCTGCTCACCTGACTCATCTCCATGCAGTAAGTTTTGGCCAGGGGATGTCTGGATTGGATCCAAGCTCTTTTAGAAGGTATTATCCCAGAGATTCTTCTTCCATGGAGAACTGTAGGCTTGCTTAGCTTACATGCTAAATAGTATTTTAATTCAATGAGGAACTTAATCCTTTAATGCAGACAGCAGCTGTCTTCCCTCTGCCTGCTGTTTAGATTAGATTGTGCTGTTTGGATTGCATAGACAAAGAATTCAAAAGCTTTTGTATTTTCTTAATTGTTTGCTCACATCATTAGCAGGCCTAAGATAAATGCTGGAATTTTCATTGTGTGTGTGTCTGTGTGTGGTGCAGCTCGCATATTTGATGCAACATAATATAAAATGAATACAGGTTTAGGGACAAATTGAGTGACTTTGGAGAAATATAGAGTGAAAAGAAGTTACTTTGTTTGTGAGAGAGAAAGAAAAAAAAAGGATACATTTGAGATAGTAGATAAACACTCCTTAAAATAAAGGTTCCAATTAGAACCAAAAGGGGGTTCTAGAGCCTGACACAACAGGTGAACTATTTTTGTGTTAAGAACTTTTTATTTTTTGTTTAATCTTTGGTTCTTCAAAAGTCTGAGACCATTAGTGAAAATGCTTCTGTTTTGCATTTTTCTAATCTAATACACATTTGTTTTCATTACAAATTGTATTATCAACATAACAATTTAAATGAAAACTGAATTTAAAATATTTTATGATTTTTTTGCCCCCTTTTTTTCTATAAAAACTGTAGTGCTAGCATTCAGTCAAAATGAAATGGAGTCAACATGTTTGTGGAAAACCTAATGATCCATGTTATCCCAGCATGATTTGAAAACATTTCAAAGAGCATCTTGTGTGCTTTAAAGGACGCAAGGAAATCCGACCTTTTTGTTACTTTTTTAACCTTTAAATGCAGAAGAATTTCACCAAACACTCATTTTCGGGTCTTTAGAGACCCAGCATTCATATCAATCACAAACAGATCTACAAAATACCCAGATAGTGTCAAATTTTCAAAATATTTTTAGTTTATATTAGAAAATTATATAAAATATATTTTGGCATATTTTGATGTTTTGTTTTTCACATTTCTAAGAGAATTATGCAACAAATCATGACAAATCTAGAACATGATTCATTATTTTTGCACTGAAATTTCATGAGACGCAACTGGCTGTCAAAAACATATTGAGCCACATATAACACTTAATGAGAAATATTTTCTCAGGAACTCTAAATAGAGTCTAAATAGATGCACAATTTACATAATTTCAGTAGTTCACCCAAATAACCGTAGTCATATCATACTATTCATGTGTTGTACTTGCTATAGTTTTCTTCCATGTTGTTTCTTCATCAAATAGCTATGTCAAATGTAAATCAAGTCAATCACTGAAACAACAGTGCCACCCTGAGTAAGAAATAACAAGTATAATGTGTATGTGTACAAGCATATGGAATACTGATAATTCACCATTGTTGATAATTCATTGTTGCACAGAAAATCAACGTGATATAGTATTTATTTGTATGAATATATTACACATTCATCTTGTAATAAACAAAGAAATATATAGATATGAAATAATCATAAAAATATCATTTATAGAAGTGCAAAAGAAGAAAGAAAAAAGAAAAGAAAAGAAAAAGAAATGTCACTTTTACATACCTAGGGTCTCTAATGACCCTGTACACTTTTGGTAATTAAACCATTATAAATGTTTTTTTTTTTTATGTGTGTGTTACTCTATTTATAAGATAGAGATTGAGGAATACCAAAGAGGTTTGGGCACAACTTTTAAAAAATGGATGCGGTACAGGGAGTGGAATGAGGTCCCTGGTCACTAAAGACCCAAGGTGTGCGTTTAAGGGTTAAATGAGTTAACATGGTCAGTGTCACAGATTTTCTTACATTTTATTAGTGGTCTTAGAAATAGTAAAGAATTTTAAGTATAAATGTATTTTTATTATTATTATTATTATTATTATTATTATTATTATTATTATATATTTTTTTCTTTTCTAAATCCTCAAGCTTTGTTTATTTCCAGGTTTAAATGGGGGGGGGGGGACATTTATTTTTATTTTTTCCAGGTTTTCAACGTGGTCTCTATCTTGTGAATCCCACTGTATATGAAATATTGATTTAGAGAACTCAGAAACGAATATGCTTATTGGAAGAACCCATTACAACCTAAATTTTTTGGTCTCCAAATAGCCATATAGTCAACTCTAGAAGCCTATAAAGTTAAATTGTTCTTAATAGGAGGAGGGTCAAAATAACTGAAAATACTTTATTTAAATAGAGAAATGTTACTAGAAAAGAAAATATGTGTAACAGAGATCTGGAAGAATGATGGAATTATTGTGACCATGAAAAAAGAGAGTAGAGAGATGGAATAGGTTTCTCACCACATCATCCCATGGATGATGTCTTTTGATGCTGGCACTTTCCCCTTTCATATTATGCACTGTGGCCTTTGACAGCCTAGGCCAATTAGTGCAGCACATCAGAAGAGCATGCCAGAGTGGAACTATCATGGGAAACCATGCAACAATCCACTGTGAGTTCTAAAGTTATATACAATTCTTGGAGCTGCAGTCTTTGCGTAGGTAAGGGTGGTTTCTTGCACATGTTTACATCTGTTTACAATGAGGTTTATATTATATAGCTATGGGCACTCGTACTATAAGATATCAAATTCACGCACCTGTGAACTCAGATAGAAAGCTGTTCTTTCAAAACTGGATGATTAACTTTTCTCATTGCAGCAGATGCTGTGAAGCAGGCACTGAACTTGACACCAGCTGCAGCATATTGCAAATGCATTCATTAAGTATTGGGGGGGGGTGGGTCATTCTTCGAGCACTGTCAGATCCCATGATTTCAAATGGTTTAAGATAACTTCTTCAGCTGAATAGTGTTACATGGATCTCATCTGCTATGTGGTCTATTCAAGCTGTGAGGAATGAGTCATGCTTTGGTTCCAAAAGCATTTTGGCCAGGAAACGGACTGGTTAGGACTGTCAGAGAGTATTACCACGCTCAAGAAGACTTAACTAATGTTCCTCCCCCTAAATTCCCTTCCCGGGGACTTTTTGTATTTTGTGTGAATGGAGGCAAAAATAGTGAAGATTGTCGTGAACTAATCAGGTGTTTGTGTTTAATGTAGTTTTAAAGGTTCTCAAATTTGCACAGGCTAAGTGATTCATCATAATGTGTCATGTTGTGTTAAATGGATTTCAGAAGTGTGTAGGGTTAGTGGGCCGTGCTGCCTGCAAATCAGTCCTTATGCAGCTCATAAGACTTGATTTTATGCTCTATCTCTATCTATCTTTCTGCCAATGTCCTTCTGTCACTTACAAACACACATTTGTTTGACTTTCCATTAACTTTTTTTAAATTGTTTAATTCTGCGCTAAAGATATGTTCTATCCACTAACATAATTGTAATTTTGCACTATATGTAGGAAATCATGAGCACTCACATTAAAATGAAGACTCCAGTCATATCAGTAACCTTATAAAAGCTGTTTTATTCTACATGGAGAGGGTCCACACATGGGGCGGCCATGTTAGAATCACATGACCAGATGAATACTACTCGCTTCATCTCAGTAACCGTCCTGATATTTGACGCTTTCACTCACTGATTAAAGTAATCATGGCTGACTGTGAATACTAGGGATGCTCTGATCAGGAATTTTACAGCCGATACCGATCACCGATTTTCTTGTCACCTGATCAGACGATACTGATACTGATCATTTCACCTTTTATCAGGATCTCTGTCATAACTGGCTATATTCAAGCTTTCTGCACACTGTTACTTTTCATTTTAATTTCCTCTTCCCAGTAATATCACTTTGCCTTGTTTTTACTGACAAAAAAAGTTTTAAAAAAAATTTAAAGGCTTACTAAAAAGCTTTTTTTTTAAAGGTGCTATATGTAATATTTTTACTGTACTAAATCATAAAATGGCCATAATATGTCATTAGAGAATTAGGAAACATGCGAAGTTGAAATACTGGCTTCTCCGATAACAATGCTACAGCCAATATACTCTACTTTGAAGTTTCCATTCAGGGCGGAATTTCTGTTTATGTTTTGGCCTGTGTGATCCTGCCCACTGCCCACTCACCAATAGTATTTCGACACCACCGGGTTGCCAGATTTGAACAAGTTTGCAAACAACACTGCGTGCTGCAGCCATGGAAGCCAGCAAATGAACTGGATCAGAGATAACAGATTCCCCCTGACCTAAAAGCCTCGCCATCTGTCTAAAAACCACCATGACCAGAGGCGTAGTAAAACAAGGATAAATATTGGAGATGCCTTTGGAAGATGGAGACACCTTAAAGCCCAGAAATCCTTTAAAACGGATGCTGAGTTGGCTAATTTGGGTGTCAACATTCTGGCAACCCTCATGAGCTTCGAGTCTGGGGCGGGGCAGACAACTCTCCAATTTTTTGAATTTGGACTGCAGTACACATTTCAAACGCTTGTTGTCAATCTTACATATAGCACCTTTAAATAAGACTTTAAAACAAATGAAAGGTTAAACTTATTCTCTGTGTAAGATAATTTGCCCTATAAAAATGAAGCTTAGTGTCAAACTGAAGACAAACTGATAACCCATATGTACAATTAAACCTATGTGAACTTTTAGGTTATTGATTCATTGTCATTTTTTCATAAAATTATTATTATTCCTCAGTTTATTTCTATTTTATTTTTGCATTATATTTAATACAATATATTCTGGTATCTTAATATTGTATAAACAGTTATTATATTTATACATACCTTCCCTGCTGTCACGTTTAAATGTGTTTTTGTTCATGTTTTGTGTTCATGTCTTTTATTTTAGAAGTTTATTTCCTGTTTTATAGTCATGTGTTCATGTCATGTGATTTCCTGTTCCCTCATGTGATCTCGTCATGTGTTTCCCCTGTTCATGTGTCTTGTTTTCATTGGTTCATTGTTTGAGTTCTTGTTAGCAGTCTTGTCTTTTCATTGGTTAAAGTTTATTAGTCTTGTTATCTTGTTTACAGTTCCGTCTGTTGATTGGTTGTCATGTTACTTTTGTCCATGTATTTAAGCCCTCATGTTTGCCTTGTCTCTGGTTAAGTATTGTTGATGTAATGTTGTCAAGTCAAGTCAAGTCAAGTCAAGTTGTTTATTTTTGTTTTGTTTTGTTTTGGATTCATGTTTTTTGGATTTATTTCACTTTCTAAAATAAAACTGCACTTGGGTTCTCACTTCATCATCGTCTCGTCCTCATCCATTCCTGTCTTCAGCCTGTCCTGCCTTGCCTGAACGTTACACCTGCCTTTTCCTTTATTTGTATGATTTTATTAATTGTTTATTTTTCACTTGTTGCTGCTTTAACTTTAATGAGGGGAAAGCGTGCTCTCTCATTAGGGCAAGAGATGAAAGGAAAGGTGAGAGAGCGCATGTTTCTGGACTCTACAGGTGCTAATATTGTTAATGCCATTTAATCGGGAGATATTTAATGAAGATGTTTGAATTACACCACATCTTGTAACTTGCATTATTGCTGAGACTGAGAAGCTGCCGCCATAAACAATTATAAGGACCGTATCTTTGCCTTGTCACGTGTGAAACACCACATTAACGGTATAGTACACAAACTTTTCATATTCGCCATACCTCTCCCACTGCATCATCAAGTGTGTTGTCTTACAACACTTTGCCAGTATTCCCCACACTCCATGATGCCATGACAGTGTTGCTGATATCTTAAAGAAGCCGCGCGTCTTTTCTGACTTGAGCGATCAGTTTATGCGAACGGACAAATTATTGATCACTAATCAAGTCATAAGACGTGAATATCGGCCGATACAGATCGGTGGCCTACTTACTAGTGAGTACTACATTTCTGCAGTGTCATCTGAAACTGAAAACTATTGATTTAAATGATGCTGCATCCAAGCCGCTAGGTTTCAGTGTAAGTCCAAGATGATACAAAGACAAAAGTGCACCTTTAAGACAATATTTAGTATGTTTATTCAACTGTTTTCCTTGTCCTTATCCAAATATTTGGATCCTAGGGTAAATTAACTGGTCCCCACAATGTAGACAAAACCTGACCCACACACACATTTAGCTATCTAAATGGGGAAATACCATATATTTCTATCATTTTTATATAAAGCCAACCCTATAACTTAGCCTTGTCATGGTCCTATCACTCTATCAATCTGGGTTTTTGTGTGACAGGAACGTGACATCATTGTTCTATGTCTGTTCTATGTGTTTCGTTTTCTGTCTTTGTGTGAGCGCACGGCTTCAGTTGTGACTTCCCTGCGTGCACTCCTCTGTTGGTCTCATGTTTCATGTTTGGAGTATGGTGTCTGGATCCTGATTTCCCTGTATGGTTTGGTTTCGGTTGGTGTCGGGATCCGGACACGCATGCTCCATGTTCTGTCTGTTATTGGTGTGAGTGCATTGCGCTTATGTCATCTTGGTGACATGCACTCACGTCAGTCGTTTATGTCTGTCTCTCATGACCACGGACGTGCTTCGTGTTGTGCTTGCGTTGTGCTGCGTGCCCGGGTCGCGAGCTGTCTTCACGTTGTGCTGAGGTTCAGTTGCTTCGGTCTGAGGTGTCGGGTGTGTATGTGGCTGAACTCTCGCACAGGACCTATCTCATTTTGTCGCCTGCTGCGTGCATCGTGTGGTGTTTGCCTCGCGATGTACACTCAGGCTTTGTCTCATTTGAGAATGCATGGCATTGCTTTGTTAGTGTTGCCGTGCATTCTCTCGTCTTATCTGTCGGTTGGCATGAGCGCATGTTGCCTGTTGTCTTGGCGATATGTGCTTGTGCTATTCGGGTGTCTGTGTTTTTGTGAGAGCACGTGGCTTTGTTTTGTTTCTGTTTTGCCTCATGTCTCTCTGTCTTGCACCATACCCCGCCTCTTTATTTGCTTATTATTAGCTCATTAGTCACACCTGCCCTGCTTATTAACATCTTTGATTTTCTTCCCTATTTTAGTCTCCTCGTGTGTGCTGTCCAGTGCCAGTTCGTCTTGTTTCATGTTTATGTCGGTCTCATCTCTGGTTCCCGTCCCTAGTCGGTCTGGTCGGTCCTGCTTCCCATACGTCTGCCCCAGCCCAGCTTCAGTCGGCTTTCAGCACTGGACTTTATGTTTGTCCCCTACGGGGTAGTTTATGTTGTTTTTTGTTTATTTCTGTATTAATAAATCCTTTTGGTTTTTTACTCTGCGTTTGGGTCCTGCCTCTGCTTCAACCTGTGACAAACCCTATAGTCTACCCTAACCCTAAACTTTATCTAGACTTACCCTAACTCTACCTCTAAAGGAAAATTGTGTGCGTTAAATAAGTATTTGCTTTATCAATTATTCAATTAAGGATGTGCCCGAATGTCCCCCAAAAATGGTTTTGTCTGATTTAGCTGAACAATGAGAACAATGTTGTCCCTAAACTGCAGCTAAATACTTACAAACACACACACACAGCTGTTGGTGCAGCTATCCTTATGAGGACTCTCCATAGACATAATGATTTTTATACTGTTTGAACTATTGATTCTATCCCCTAACCCTAACCCTAACCCTACATCTAAACCTAACCCTCACAAAAAACTTTCTGCATTTTTAAATTTTCAATTTTGTGTTTTTTATAAGCGATTTGAATTATGTGGACACTAGAAATGTCCTCATAAACCATATTTATAGCATAATACCCTTGTAATTACCAGTTTGTAACCTAAAAAAATGTCCTCATAATCACCCAAACCCACCTGCCCACGCACACACACACATACACACACACACTCGTTATGACATCACAATCTTAATGACTACAGTATCCCTTAGGGTACCTTGATTGTGCCCAGACAATTTAGAATTAAAGTCTTATTACCAATGCTCATTGCATAATTATTGTGTTTGTACATTGTGCTATGGTTGGTTATTTCTACGGTTGTTTATTGTTAATAGTAATGATATTGGACAGCAAGCCTAATCTGTTTCGTGACGTCAAATTGAAACCGTAAATTGCTCAAGTCAGAAGATTTTAAGGTCATAAAACATTTCGGCAACTTTCTACGAACTACTGCCTCTGTTCAGCATAATGAGTCATGAAAGTAGCGTTAAACTGTTCAGCGTCTATCTATAGCAGTGCATGCGCCACTCTGAGTGAACGACAGCTGGGGGAAATTAACAAGCACTCTAAAATCAAAAGTCCCCATCCATCTTTTCTCCTCACTCTGTTTTTTTCTCCCTCTTTTCCGCTCCTCCTGAGTGACAGATTGAAAAGATGCAGAGATTACTTATTCTTTGTCCCCAAAGTGAACAAAAAACATAGCAAAGAAAGGGAGGGAAAATGAAAGGAGCGATATTTGGTTCAGGCGGAGAGGGGGCGGGGGGAGCAGGCATAAGTATGGGTGATAGAGATAAGGAAGATAGAGACAGAGAGAATTTTTCAATATAGAGATAGAAAGAAAGCTAGAAAAAAAGAGACAGGAAGAGAGAGAGAGAGAGAGAGAGAGAGAAAGAAGAAAGAGAAAAAGTGAGCATAAGACTAGTACAACCTGGAAAAGAAAGAATCGATCAGATACTTTTGTTCCATTTTATTTTAGCAAATCTCAGCCTTAAATCACTTCCGCTACAGTGATCAAACACTGAATTCTTATCTCACAGATGACATGAAAACATTTTCTCTGATGTGGGATTTTCTCAGAAATTTCTTTATTTGAGTTAAGACACACTACACATAATAAAATCCATTTTGAACCACTTTAAAGGGGCCATATCCTACACTTTTATTGGCATTTTATTATTATTATTTTTTCATTTTTTTTTATGTAATCCACTTATAATTTTAGTCAAGTCAGGTTTCTTGCACCAAAACTGACTATTAGAATTAAACAGGCTGTTTTTTTTACTGTACCTTTAAGACTTCAATATGTAAATTACCTCTGACATTAATGGATATTGGCTCTTCACATGTGAAAAAAGTAATATCAGGTCCAATATAGTTGGCTCTGCCCCATTCTTGTTCCAAAGCCTTTTATTACATCATGACAGGTTCATAAAACAAGCTGCCCTGAAATGTGCCACACAAACAGTTAAGGTTAGGCTGAAATTATCAGCGACAAAATAAACTTTGGTTACTTGTTTCTAACATTGGGATCCTTTGATAGGGTATGCAGAGATGCATGTGCTACCCCACAGCCAGAAACAGCAGTTTTTTTGCTAATTTCCCCAAAATCTAACTGGTCAGTTAAGCAATGATCAATGAAAGTGTTGCCAACTGGAACAATAGCATATTTTTCCTCTGGTGTTTAGAAATAATAATAGTATATTTCCTAATACTTTCTTATTACTTCACTTTGACTGGGTGAGCAATGCTGTTGAAAACTCATTAAGTGTAAACTGAAGCTGAATTTAAACATGGAAAATCATCATGACTGTGACATCACAACCATGAAGATGGTGGTACAACCCATTTTTGCAGCTTAATTTTAATAGTAGACAATAGAGGGAGCTTTGCATTGTGATCGTTGTCTGCATAGTACATAAAATTATTTTATTTCAAAATAAAAATAAAAAATCGTATTTACATGATATAGCTTCTTTAAAAAGAGCTTTAAAGAGCATAAGGAAAGAGAACAAAAGCTGTTCAAAGATTCAGTGATTTGAAGGGTGAGTGAAGGACAGCGCTGGAGAAGGATTGCTCTCTCACTGTCCCACTGAGACTGCAATAAACCGATCTTTACATCATACATACTGCTCACTACACTCACCACCCTGCAGTCTGAACCTCCACCACACTGATTGTTCTTTTCAGTCATTCCTCCATCTATCAAATTCTGTTTTTCTTTGACGCATACAGTGCACATGTAAAATGCCTCAAACATTTATTTAACTACCTCTTCACAGAACTGCTCTTCAGGATCATTGTTTTTGTATTGTCTTATGGCTGGATCACACTGTCCAAACAAACACCAACATTTAAAATATTTTAAAGCTTTCTGTTGGATTAGAATGTTGAGAAATATAATGGTCAATTTCAAACTGGCCCAACAAACACCAACATTTCATATATTCTAATGTTGGTGGTTGGATTTAGAATGTGTCAAGGCCCTGTCACTGTGTCAGTCTGGGTTTTTGTGTGACAGAACCATGACATCGTCTGTCTTGTGTTTCATTTTCTGTCTCTGTGTGAGCACACGGGTTCGGTTGTTATTTCCCTGCCATGTGCTCCTCTGTTGGTCTCATGTTTCATGTTCGGAGCATGGTGTCTGGATCCTGACCTCCCTGTCTGGTTCGGTGTCAGTCTGTGTTGGGATCCGATCACTCATGCTCCATGTTCTGTCTGTTATTGACGTGGGTGCATTGCGCTTATGTCATCTTGGCAACATGTCTCTCGTGAACGCGGGTGCGCCTCCCATTGCGCTGTGCGCCCGGGTCGCGAGCTGTCTTCACGTTGTACTGAATTTGGTCACTTCGGTCTGAGGTGTCGGGTTTGTGTGTGGCCGAACTCTCGCAAAGGTGTCCTGTCTCGTTTTGTCGCCTGTTGCGTGCATCGCGTGGTGTTTGCTTTGCGACGTATGCTCAGGCTTTGTTTAGTGTGGGAATGCATGGTATCACTTTGTTTGGTGTTGCTACGCATTCTCTCATCTTGTCTGTCGGTTGGCATGAGCGTATATTGCCTTATTGTCTTGGCGATGTGCACTCATGCCATTCGGGTGTTTTTTGTCTTGTGAGAGCACGTGGCTTTGTTTTGTTTCTGTATTGCCATGTGTCTTTCAGTCTTGCGTCATACCCCGCCTCATTGTTTGCCTATTATTAGTTTATTAGTCACACCTGCCCTGTCTGTTAACCTGTTTGATTTCTCTCCCTATTATAGTCTCCTTGTGTGTGCTGTCCAGTGCCAGTTCATCAAGTTTCGTGTCTCATGTCGGTCCTATTCCCTGTTTGTGATCCCATCCCTACTCGGTCTGGTTGGTTCTGTATCCAATTACGTCTGCCCCAGCCTGGATTATATTTTTCCCCTACGGGGTAGTTTATGTTTGTTTTTTACCTTTTTGTATTAATAAATCCCCTTTATTTTTACTCTGCATTTGGGTACTAAGCCTCTGCTTTTTCTCTGCTAAACCCTGACAGAATGTTTAGAAACATACCTGTCATTTGCAAACTGTCCCAAAAAAAAACAAAAAAACAACAACATTTCATATATTCTAAAGTTGGCAGTTGGATTTAGAATGTTTAGAAACATAACTCATTTTCAAACTGTACCAACAAACACCAACATTTAATATATTCTAAAGTTGGCTGTTGGGTTTAGAATGTTCAGAAACATAACTGTCATTTTCAAACTTCCCAACAAACACCAACATTTAAAACATCCTAAAGTTGGCTGTTGGATTTAGAATGTCAAGAAACTAACTGTCATTTTCATACTTCCAAAACAAAAACCTGTATTTAAATCATTCTAAAGTTGGCTGTTGGTTTTAGAATGTTGAGAAACCTAACTGTCATTCCCTATCTGTCACTCACTCGACGTTGGTGTCGATGTAGTGACACTAGGGGTCACTTTTGGGAGCCCGAGACACCTCTGGTCTTTGATAAAAGGCCAATGAAAATTGGCGAGTGGTATTTGCATGCCACTCCCCCGAACATACGGGTATAAAAGGAGCTGGTATGCAACCACACATTCAGATTTTCTCTTCAGAGCCGAACGGTCATGCTCATTGAGCTGAATAGCACTGTTCATTCACCTCTGCTGGATCTGACGGCGCATTTCAGCGGCTTCTCCCTCCTCTGCACTGGTGCACTGCAGAGAACGCCCCTGGGCGCTTCGGCAGAAAAACTAGAGAGTATATTTTCTAAAAGAGCGTTTTTCCCCTCTAAAAGAGTATATTTCTCTAAAAGAGCGCACACACGGAACGTCTTTTTAAAGATGCGTCTTTCTAAAGATGCCTTTCCCTTCGTGTGTTATTCCTGGTTGCGGTCGTTTCCTCTCAACTTCGGATGGTCATGATCGCTGTCTTTCGTGTCTGGGCGCAACCCACACGGAGGCAGCGTTTATGAATGGTTCATGTTCTCACTGCGAGAACATGACCATGGCAACATTGCGGTCGCGGCTTGCTTTCGTAAGGAAGCAAGCCACCCCAGCGGCTCCCCGCCTTGGTCCTCCTACCTACGGGTTTGAGGTCAGCGCGGCTGGCACTGGGGGCGATTTGGGGACCTCAATGGGATTGCCTCTCCCGGGTATCCCCCCGCGGACCTCCCATTCCCCAGCACGCTTGTCTGCCCCAATCGGGCTTCCGGATGAGTTCGCCGGCTCGTCGCATGGTGAGTCTGGCTTCTTGTTTGAGGCCCGCGAAGATGATGAGCTCTCGAGCGCAGCATCGGAGAGCGGGCTTGTCCAGTCGGATGCAGAAGCCTCAGCTGGGCTTCCCCCTTCGGGGACGGTCGCCCTCCGCTCTCCCCTGAACCCTCGCGGCTTGATGATTGGTTTCTGGGCTCGCGGCGCCGCTCAAACCAGCCGCGCCCCGCTCCAGTGCCATTCTTCCCGGAGGTGCATGAGGAGCTGACGAAGTCATGGGAGGCACCTTTTACTGCCCGACCCCAACTCCGCAGTTCCCCCGCTCTCACTACCCTCGATGGCGGGGCGGCCAGGGGCTATACGGCGATTCCCCCCGTGGATAAGGCGCTCACGGTGCACTTATGCCCGCAGAGCACCGCCACCTGGCGTGGACGCCCTAAGCTCCCCTCCAAGTCCTGTAGGCTCACGTCGTCCCTGACGGCCAAGGCCTACAGCGCTGCTGGACAAGCCGCCTCTGCCCTGCACGCAATGGCTCTCCTGCAGGTCCACCAAGCCAAGGCACTGAAAGAACTGCACGAGGGTAGTTCCACCCCAGATTTTATGCAGGAACTGCGCTCGGTGACCGACCTCGCCCTCCGGGCGACGAAGGTCATGGCGCGGTCTCTCGGGCGGACGATGGCCACACTAGTGGTCCAGGAGCGCCACCTGTGGCTCAACCTGGTCGAGATGGGTGAGGCCGACAAGACACGGTTCCTTGCTGCCCCCATTTCCCAGGCGGGCCTATTCGGCGACACCGTTGAGGACTTTGCCCAGCAGTTCTCGATGGTAAAGCAGCAGACGGAAGCAATCCGGCACATCCTGCCCCGGCACGGCTCAAGACCCCGCACCCCGTCTGCTCGTCGCCAAGGGCGTCCCCCTGCGGTGACTGCACCGGCTCCGCCGTAGCCCGCCCCTCCGGCCCGGCCCAGGCGTGGAGCCCACAGCAGGAAGCCAACGCCACCCGTCTCACAGCCGGCACTGAAGAACCCATGGAGGTCTTCGAAGCGCCCCTGAGACGGGCAACCCAGGGACGAGGGAACCCACTCACGTGGAGCTGGTAGAAAGACCACTCCATCCCCCGGTGGAGGGCCGGGTGGAAAATCTTTTGTTGCCTTTTTGTTTGATTTCGCCGCACACCCAAGTGGCTGCGGTACTCAACAGTTCAGCAAAAGAGCGGCTTCCTTCCTCCCTGGGTCACATACCCGGTGTGTACGGTCGTCACCATGACTACCGTCCACGGGCTTTATCTTGCAGGATTGGCGCTCCAGTGGTGCCCTTTCCTGAATCCCTCCAGACCACCCCTTGTTCCCTCATGGGATCTCTCCGTAGTTCTTCAGGGCCTACAGAGAGCCCCCTTTGAGCCTTTGCAGTCAGTCGAGCTTAAGGCACTCTCCCTGAAGACTGCCCTCCTGACTGCGCTCACTTCCATCAAGAGGGTAGGTGACCTGCAAGCGTTCTCTGTCAGTGAAACGTGCCTGGAGTTCGGTCCGGGCTATTCTCACGTGATCCTGAGACCCCGACCAGGCTATGTGCCCAAGGTTCCCACCACTCCTTTTAGGGACCAGGTGGTGAACCTGCAAGCGCTGCCCCAGGAGGAGGCAGACCCAGCCCTGGCGTTGCTGTGTCCGGTGTGCACTTTGCGCATCTATTTGGATCACACGCAGAGCTTTAGAAGCTCCGAGCAGCTCTTTGTCTGCTTTGGTGCACAGCGGAAAGGAAGCGCTGTCTCCAAGCAGAGAATCGCCCACTGGCTTGTTGATGCCATATCTATGGCATATCTCGCCCAAGACATGCCGCCCCCGGTAGGGCTACGAGCCCATTCTACCCGTGGTGTAGCGGCTTCTTGGGCCCTGGCCAGAGGTGCCTCTCTAACAGACATTTGTAGAGCAGCGGGCTGGGCAACACCCAACACCTTTGCAAGGTTCTACAATCTCCAGGTGGAACCGGTTTCGTCCCAGGTAGTGGCACGCAACTTAAGCGGATAAGCCCGGGATAGCCGGCCAGGTGTATCGCTTGCACATAGCACCTTCCACCTCCTTTTGAGCTGAAGACGTGCACTGTTAATTCCCAGTAGTGTTCACAAAACTTGTTCCTGGTTGACTTCCTCCGAGCCCTGTGGCAGTCGAGTTTTCGGAGAGACTCACTGCTGGCCCAGTACACGCGCTGACTAAGAGCCCGGTTCTGGGGTAGGTGCTCCGCATGTGGCGGTTCCCTGTAAGGCTAACCCCATGCGATCTATATCTTCCGCTAATTCGTTTCCCTGCTGGCAAACTGCGTCTTCCTTGGGCAGAGCCCCTCTGCCCCAGTCTCCATGTTGTAGTACCTCCTCCCCATTGGGCAGGATCTACCTTGAAGGCTCTCCACATGGTTGGAAAGATCATGTGACGTATTTTTCCACTTAAATATCCCCCCCTCTCTGGGGCGAGGTGTGGTCTCCGCGGTGTCCTCCCCTTGGGAGGGACACCCCCCGACTAGACCTGGAGGCCCAGTTGGATAATCCCTCTTCTTTTTTTAGGGAGTGGAAAAAGAGAAGGGTAAAAGAGGCCACGACTGGGTTAAGCCCATCTCTATCTTTGGGTAGTCGACTTGTCCCCAAAAAGGGCCGTTCGACACTCATAACTGCGTTGGGGGAGGTTACGTGTCGACCGGGTGTGCTGGCTATGAGGCACACAGCAAGTCTGCCCACCACACACCGCCAGTTCACGTAACACAGTTCAGCCTTGTGGCGTTTTGTATAGGGACCCCTAGTGTCACTACATCGACACCAATGTCGAGTGAGTGACAGATAGGGAACGTCATGGTTACTGGTGTAACCTCCGTTCCCTGATGGAGGGAACGAGATGTTGGTCCCTCCTGCCACAACGCTGAACTACCCGCTGAAATGGCCGGACCTTATATCGGCTCCTCAGTGTAAAACCTGAATGAGTGGTTGCATACCAGCTCCTTTTATACCCGTATGTTCGGGGGAGTGGCATGCAAATACCACTCGCCAATTTTCATTGGCCTTTTATCAAAGACCAGAGGTGTCTCGGGCTCCCAAGAGTGACCCCTAATGTCACTACATCGACACCAACGTCTCGTTCCCTCCATCAGGGAATGGAGGTTACACCAGTAACCATGACGTTTTCATAGTGCCCAAACAAACACCCATATTTCAAATATTCTAAAGTTGGCTGTTGGAATTAGAATGTTCAGAAACATAACTGTCATTTTCAAACTGGCCCAACAAACACCACCATTTTAAACATTCTAAAGTTGGCTGTTGGATTTAGAATGTTGAGAAACCTATATGTCATTTTCATGCTGCCCAAACAAACACTCATATTTCAAATATTCCAAATTTGACAGTTGGATTTAGAATGTTGTGAAACAGAACTCATTTTCAAACTGTCCCGACAAAATAAAAAATGTAAAACATTCTAAAGCTTTGGGTTGGATTTAGAATGTTGAGAAACATAACTGTCATATTCAAACTGCCCTGACAACTACATTTTAAACATTCTAAAGATGGCAGTAGGATTAAGAATGTTTAGAAACATAACTGTAATTTTCAAACTGCTGCCCTAACAAACACCAGTATATCAAACATTCTAAAGCTGGCTGTTTGATTTAGAATGTTGAGAAGCATTACTGTCATTTTCAAAATGCCCCACTAATCACCGACTGACCATGTTTACATACACTTAAGAAAACGGTTTATTCCAGGAATTTTGCAGGAAGCGGCGTTCTGAAACATCATGTAAAAGAGAAAGGTGATTTCCTTACACCGTTTAAGGTATTAAGAGAAAGCGCTTTAACACACCTGGGTTTCTCCCGTAGAACGCAATTTATGTGGCTATGTAAACCCATAAGCAGCATTCCTACAGGTTTTTGAAGATCCACATGTGTGTGAGAGGACCTGATAACAGACATCATAAGATGTAGCGTAACAACACAGCAGAAAGAATTCAACATTTTCTACAGTGGGAAAAGCACATTCACTATAAACTATTCCCATTTATATACACCAGTGTAAAATATCGACTGTCCCTCGTGTTCGTGTACATGCACTCGTACATTGGGGGAATCCCAGAGTTTTACGTGAGAGGGAAACCCCACTATTGCAGTGATATTACGCTGCAGGTCATGATGCAAAGTCAAGGAAACAAAAACAGCAACAACTCTTGAATATCTGTGTGACGAGGAGGAGGGCATGGCCGGGCCGTGAGGGTGCATGGCCGGCACTGAGTCAACTAATCAGCGGGAGAGAGAGATAAAGGGGAGCCGGAGATGCCAGTTCGGGAATGAGAGAGACACACGTGGCCACACTGTGTGTGTGTGTGTGTTTCATGTTTGTTTTATGTTGTTTTAAGTTCAGTTACGTCATTAAATTTATGTTGACTGTTCTACCAGTTCCCGCCTCCTTCTTGCCCATCGTTTACCCGTTACAATCTGAAAATTAAGTGAAGCAAAATAAAATAAAATATTAAAGTCTTCCTCAGATGCCATATTTTTATATTAACACAAGCATTGCAGGGAAATTACTTTGCTGTGGAGAAAGCTGTTTACTGACTGAGCTGCATGTATACAGGAGTAAAGTGTGTGCCGCTTAAACAGTGCATGTATACCAGAATGCTGCTTTCTCGCAATAACCTTCTTTCTCGCAATAACCCACTTTCTCACAATAACCCACTTTCTTAAAATAAGTTGCTTTCTGGAGTCCATGTAAACGTAGTCATTGATCCAACAAAGCCAACAATCGCAGGTGTTTGCTAGGACAGTGTGAACTGAGTGTCATCTGCTGTACAAACTGGTGCTATCCATTTTTCTGATAAGCTGGACTAAGTTGGAACTGTCCCTGGTGCTGAAAATAATACCTACTCTCCTGTTACCATAAATGCTTCCATTTACGGCATGTTATGTATTGTTGCTGTCAAGAATGGTACAGACTGTGTTGGCTGCAGTAATGCTTTTCAGAAAGCCTGTGAATGTGTGTAATGTAAGACTTACAGTATGTTGATGCTGATGAGCACTGCATTGCTTCTGTTTAATGATGTGTGGTTATGCTCTGCACGTCTCGCTGCTGCCTTATGGGGGGGGGGGGGGTCAGCTTTTTTTAAAGAGACTTCAACCAGTTTCTCTAGTCTAAAACATGCAAGTGTGTATTTAGTTGACTAAATTTAGTGAAATTATATTTTATCATGTTTATTCAATAAAAAAAGATGCAATGCAGTCAATAATATCAAGAACAATACCTGGGGTTCAGACTGTATACAGTACAATGCTAAAAACACTTACAAATTCGTCACAGTTTATTACCAGACCATTCAAACTATTTACACGCCAAACATGCAGGCAGCAGACTCACAAATAACAACAGCTGGTGTCTTACCACAGATATTCAGCTTGCCTCCCTGTCAGCCGTGATGTAGACAGAAGATGACCACTTTTAATCCAGGACATCACAAATGGAGTAGGGTCAAAGAGCTCTATGGGTGGTCCATTTATGTCAACGAAAAGAAGAGAAGACAATCTCTTTTCCTGAAGTCTTGGTGTCTGTGTCATTTACTGCAGAGAATCCCCTCTCACATTGTTCAGAATTAGCTAGGTAGGTTTTACTTGCAGTTAGAATTTTCTTCAGGGTTTCTCCCTTCTGTGTCCCATGCAATTTAAAGTCTCTAAATTCCTCGACTGCTTGTCTTGTGGATTCACCAAGAAATTTAGCCAGGTTGTGCACCTCAGTGTCACCAAACAAGACAAGTTCTTCATGCTGTTTTGGCCAGTTTGATATGTCAAGGGGCTTCAGTAACTCCACAAGATCATCGCTTGGCAGTCGTTGTTTCAAGCTGTCAATAACTGATACACCCTTCCACCTTTGCAGTAGATTTACCTCCCTGAAATTTCAGTGCTTGAAGCACTTCAATGGTCTGCTCAATGTAGTGGCTGCTTTCAACAAGTGTTGTATCTCTTCTCTGCAGCTTAAATGACTGGCTCTGGAGTTCCCGTAGAACATCCTTCATACATGCCAAATCATATAGAAAATTTGCATTTGTGATGTGCTTCTAAAGCCCTTTGTATTTTTGTCTTTCAACATCAGTCAAAGATGTGTCTTCACTCTCCGTTTGGAAATGTTTGCTAGTGCAGGGAAACTTTTCCACACTGCTTTTACTGTGTTGAAACGACTGACTACCCATCTAATTGTGAAGAGCTGGCCAACTTTTAGTATTTGAATGTCCAGATCTTTTGCTGCTTCTCATAGTAACTGTGCGTTCTTGTTGGACTGGTGAAACAAGCTGTACAGCTTTGAGAGGAACACTTCAAAATGACTGCAGCCAGATACAGTTTTTAATGAATCATGCATTGCTAACTCCAGCCGGCGTGCCAAACAGTGAATGGGTTTAACTCTGGGGAAGTCATGTTTTAGCTTCGCAATCACTCAATTATTTTGGCCTGTCAAAACTGAAGGCCCATCAGCAGCAATACCAATGAGATTCTTCTGCAGAACATTAACATTTTAAATAGAATCAGCATTGGTACCCTCTTTTAATTCCACCAAATAAAAATAAAAAAATGTTTCTCCAGTGACATCAGATCTGACAAATATGATTAGGAAGACAACACCAAATACAGTGCTCTCATCAATTGTTACACTAATGCAGGAGTTTTTAGCTTTTATATGGGACACCGCCCTGTTTTTAATTTACTTTGATATGTGCTCTGTAATCTCAGCACATGAGTGATCTGAGCAGTGCATCTGTCCCATAGCAGTCCCATTCAGTTCTTGGAGTTTCACTAGAGGAGTCATCTTTTTAAATGTCTTTCTTTTGCGATTGTGTATGCAGTCCTAAATGAGCTTGTCACTTCATTGATCAAGTGTGCATATGTTTCTGTTATTCTGGTTGGAAGTGTTTCCTTCTGTTTCAAGTCAGCTATTTCCATAGCCCTCTGATGTGATGTACTCTCTTCTGTTTGTCAATCTTCTTTGCCAGTGTCTTTTTGCTCCTACTACTCACTAATCACTACTCCATTAATCCACTCATCAGAATGATGCAGTCTAGGTCTTTTGTCAGACAGTAACAATGTCTTTGCATCCTTGCATATGGTGCATCCTATGGTCCCATCCTGTATGAACAGCCACAGATTTCTGTCCTTCCAGCCACACCACTGCTCTCTAGTCCAGCAGTCTGGCATGTGGTGGTTGAAGTTCTGGTAGATCATCACTAGCCTTAAAAAAAGATGTTGATATACAGTATAAAGAGTAATTCCTTGAAAAATAAAGAGTAATTCCTTGCATCACTTCATAAAGTGATAAAATGTAATCTAATTCTGATTATTGTGATGGGTCACACCCAGCACTCAGCAGCAGATCTATATGTTCTTTGCAGTGCCACTGAATGAAAGAAAAAAATGTCAAAAAGATAAAAATGTGAATAAATGAGTATAATATTTTGTAATAGATGCATCACTGTTCCATTATGAGTTCTTTGTGAGTGAAAGACCCTATCCTTTATTTACATGTAGGGCCTACACAAGCATACCACAGAACACAAATTATGATTAAAACTTGCATAATATTAAGCGTACAATATAGCTTCAAGCCATTTTTTAAAGGTGCTATATGTAATATTTTTACCGTACTAAATCATAAAATGACCATAATATGTCATTAGAGAATTAGGAAACATGCTAACTTGAAATACTGGCAATCACCAACAGCTGGGCGGGACAATTCGCGCCAGGTGTCCATCCCGGCCTCGCTCCACACAATTGTCGCTCGGCCCACCCCGCTCTCCACATACACCCATCGCCCGACACAGGCCAGGGAGCTCTCTGGGAGCCTTACCCCCCCCCCCCCCATTTCTGGAGAGGAGCCACTGCCCTTTCGGCCGACCCAGCGCTGGATCCATGCCTCAGTGAAACAGGAACAGCTCTAGGGGAAGGAGAGGGGTAGGGGGAGGGAGGAGCGAGAGAAGGGGAGAGTGAGAGAGAGAGAGAGAGAGAGAGAGAGCAATAGAGAGCGAAAGAGAGAAAAAAAGCTTGTCGGCTCCCGAACATGCCGTTCCTCAGCCAGCTGGGACACCTCCATCAGCGATGCCAGGCGATGGTACTGGACTCGCTCAGCCATCCCTTTCGGTAGCCTGCTGACGAGCCCCTTCAGAACCACCAGATCATATATCCTTGGCGTCGCGTTCTTGAGGGAGCAGCGAGGTCTCCAGGACAGCGTGGTCGTCCTTCAAAGTCCCGGGTTTCGGCTCTAGTGTAAGGAAGTGGACTGTCTGAAGGAGGCGGGAGCCGGTCAAACATCCAACATAAGACACTTTGTTGTCAGCAATTTTCAGTGTAACAAAGACATTCAACACCTCTGCTTTTAAGCAGCACGAACACTCATTAACGAGGTGCTTTTCAGCTCCACATAAACACACACACAGTTTCGTTGCATCTCTCTCTCTCTCTGAGTCTCTCTCTACTGCAGTTCTCATTGCGGCTTTATCCCCCACCCGCCAACACTGCAATCACCAACAGCTGGGCGGGATAATTCGCTCCAGGTGTCCATCCCGGCCTCGCTCTGCACAATCGTCGCTCGGCCCGCCCTGCTCTCCACAACTGGCTTCTCTGATAACAATGCTACAGCCAATATATTCTACTTTGAGGTTTCCTTTCCGGGCCAGAATTTCTGTTTATGTTTTGGCCTGTGTGATCCCGCCCACTGCTCACTCACCAGTAGTATTTCGACACCTCCGGGTTGCCAGATTTGAACAAGTTTGCAGGCAAACAACACTGCGTGCTGCAGCCATGGAAGCCAGCAAATGAACTAGATCAGAGATAACAGATTCCACCCGACCTAAAAAGCTTCGCCATCCATCTAAAAACCACCATGACCAGAGGCGTAGTAAAACAAGGATAAATATTGGAGATGCCTTTGGAAGATGGAGACAGCTTAAAGCCCAGAAATCCTTTAAAATGGATGCTGAGTTGGCTAATTTGCAGTCTGGGGCAGGGCAGACAACTCTCCAATATTTTGAATTTGGACTGCAGTACCCATTTCAAACGCTTGTTGTCAATCTTACATATAGCACCTTTAAATTATTACAGCGATGCGGCCAGTATTTTTTTTCTGCATTTGGCACCTGGCCTAAAACATTTGGACACCCCTGATATAATCAAATCATCATGGCCATCGCCCCTCTTCCTGCATTTTTTCCCTTTTCTTGCTCTCTCACTTCCACTCTGTCCAGTCCCTTCTTCCGTTTCCCTCTCTCTTGTAGTGAATCTGGGTCATCCACTAGCATGACTGACAGTCTCCCATTATCACCCTTTTCCCTAAAGCAAGAGTGAGAAAGAGGGAAGGAAATAAGAAAGGAAATGCAGGTGAGAGAGGAGTAAGGGATGATAAAAAGTCACAGATTGCCCTGTTTGTCTAATCGCATGGTCTGATTGGCTGCTCGTCCCACTGGTGTCAGATTCTGCACTCTTTACATGTTCATGCATCGTCATCATCCTCACATGAGTGTAATACTCTAATGCACGCTCACTCATTCACATGCAGACACATGATTGCTGCAGGACACTGCTGGAATAATGGCTTACTTACAGTGGATTCTTTCAGCCTGTTCTTATCTAAATCTAATGGACTAACTATCATCCTTTTCTGTTCAAATGAGTAAGTGACAGTATAGTCTTCTTTAAAGATGCCTGTTTCTCAAATATTCTTCTGTTAATGTGTGTGTGGGTTTGAATAAAGATGTATTCTGCTGTGATAAGCTTACAAGTCTGTTGTTTTGCCAAGCTTTTAGTGATCATTTGTGTAAACACTATTGTATATGTATTTATATGTTACGCTTTGTTTCTACCATCCTCTTTTCTTCCCTTTCATCTCTCAGTGTCTGTCACTCATTCTCAATCCTTCTTCCATACTTCCCCTTTCTTCCTTAATCTTTTCTCCTCTCTGTATTCCTTGTTATTTGTCTGACTGTCACATTGACTGGTAATTATTTCTCACAGTAGATGTTTTAAATGGATAGTTCACCCCAAAATTAAAATTCTGTCATCATTTACTCACCCTCATGTTGTTACAAACCAGGAGATGTTGTCTCAGTCACCTTTCACATTCATTGTATGTAAAAACAGATGCAATGAAAGGAATGGTGACTGAGGTCCCTAACATTCTGCCTAACATCTTTTGTGTTCCATGGAAGAAAGTCATTCAGGTTTGGAACAACATGAGGGTGACAACCTTATCTTAATATATGTCTCAATATCCTCATTACACACACACACACACACATGTTGGTGTGTCTATCCTTATGAGGACTCTCCATAGACATAATGATTTTTATACTCTGCGAACTATAGATTCTATCCCCTAACCCTACACCTACACCTTACCCTCACAAAAACTTTGTGCATTTTTACATTTTTAAAAAAACATTATTTAGTATGTTTTTTAAGCAATTTGAATTATGGGGACACTAGAAATGTCTTCATAAACCATATTTATAGCATAATACCCTTGTAAATACCAGTTTATAACCTAAAAAAAAGTCATCGTAAACCACCCAAACCCACCCACACACACACACATACACACACACACCTTTCCTCTGGTTCAATCATTTATTTTCTCCCTTTCTGTGTCTTTTTGTAGAGTAATATAATTAATATATTAATTCCATCAGTCTAATAACTGCCTGAACTTTCCTGTTATGTTCTTTTTTTGATGCAAAGAAATCAAACAAACTTTTAAATGGTAAAGTATCTGTGTAAAACATGTTATATTAAACACAAAAAAGGCTAACTCAGACATATTGTGTTTTCGTTGTGTTGGTGTGAGCTGACATGGTTGTCAAGCTGGCTAACCAATTTAACACTTTGAACAAGCTCTAGTTTGTGTGCTTTTGGTCCTTTGGTAATTCAGCTCAACTATTTTGAGCTGTCTGGCTTTATGTGTGTCAAGTGTAGCTCCACCATTATTTCTCAAGCTGAGGCGTGAAAATGATGATGTTCTGTGGCACAAGTCTGTAGGCGTCAGATAAGAGAGGTTACATCTTTTGTTCACCAGATGGCCAAATGCGAACACATGGGCACATTTAATGCATATTGTGACTTTGTGTGCACACAAATACAGAGTTTCTTAAATACTGACACTTCCATGTTCAGTTTAAGAACAGTCAAAGGTGGTCCTTCATACACTTAACAGCTGAAAAAGAATAGTTTGAACATCAGAATTAGGAATTTTTCTCAATGGTTTAACAGAGTGTACTCTCTCTTTTTCTCTATTTTTCTATATTTAGGCTATTCCTTCTTTGCCAGTTTGAAATATTTCCAGGCCTTGTCATCATGGTGTTAGAATGTGTGTGTGTTTGCTTGTGAATTTGTGTTCTGATGTGTGACTGATGCATTCCATGACAGATATCCATGTGTGACACAATGTTTCTGTGCTGAATTTGTAATTCTTAGCCTTCAGAGACATTGTGCATATGCATGTTATTGTCAGTGAGTGTGCACATTTTGCCATGAAATTTTAATGTTTATACTGCAGAATTCTTGGAAAAACTTTTTGAAAAGGATGAGATATTCCAGGATACATACAGCTTATCAGTATCAGCCAAGACCCAAATACCCATACTGCCCTGTTGCCATGCAAATACACACACAGACTCACATGCACACAAAATCTCTAATTACATTTTGTTTACTTAATTTGTAATTGTTGTATGTGATGATAATAGTGTCTGGTAGCTGTAGATAATTACATGCTGTTTTTATATTGAAATTGTCCCAAACAGAATTCCATTTCCTCTGGTATGAAAAGCAAAGCTACTGCCCCTCTGTTACCAGGTCTTTATATTAGCCCATGAGAGTGCTTATCTGTGTGTAAAACAGCCTATGCCAAGAACAGAATAATGTGTTTACTGATATGCATTCAGTGTGTGTGCACACATGAAACTGCATACAGTACATTTACATATTAAGCCATTTATAGATATGCTTAGACATTACACCCATACCATTTTTATGTCTGTTTGCAGTCTTGTTTAACTCCATCTTACATGCTATTAGCCCAAACAGCAACTGGTGGATCATAATACTTGCAATGCCAAAGTCATGGCTTTGATTTCCAGGGAATGCATTGAATAATAAAATGTATACCTTTAATACACTGTAAGTTGCTTTGGATGAAAGTGTATCCCAAAAATGCATTTTACATGTTTGTAAAATTCTGCCTTTATTTTGCTTGTTCCCTATTTGTCACTCACTCGACGTTGTGTCGATGTAGTGACACTAGGGGTCGAACTTGGGAGCCCCAATCACCTCTGATATTTGGAACCCTCCACCCCGCCCTGAGCATTCGCGGCTGGACGATTTGTTTCTGGGCTCAGAGCGCCGCACACAGCCGAGCTCTGCCCCAGTTCCTTTCTTCCCGGAGGTGCATGAGGAGCTCACCTAGTCGTGGCTGGCACCTTTCACTTCCCGGTCCCGTTTTGTGTGTCCTTCCGCTCTCACTCACTTCGATGGTGGGGCAGCCAGGGGGTACACGGAGGTTCCTCGGGTGGAGCAGGTGATTGCGGTGCACCTGTGCCCGCAAAACGCCGCCACCTGACGGAATCGTCCTAGGTTCCCGTCCAGGGCCTGTAAGCCATCCTGCAGGTCCACCAGGCCAAGGCTCTGAAAGAGCTACACGAGGGTAGTCCTGGCCCGGGATTGATGCAGGAACTGCGCTCGGCGACCGATTTCACCCTGCGGGTGACAAAGGTCACGGCGATGTCCACTATGTTGGTCCAGGAGCACCACCTGTTGCTCATCCTTACAGAGATGAGGGACGCCGACAAGGTTTGCTTTCTTGACGCCCCCATCTCTCAAGGTGGCCTGTTCGGTGACACTGTCGAGGACTTTGCCCAGCAGTTCTTGGCAGTCAAGAAGCAGACAGAGGCGATCCGGCACACCCTGCCCCGGCGTGCACAAGCTCCCGTTCAAAATGCTGATGCAGAAGCGCATTCTGTCATGCGTTCGGCATCAAGATTGGTTCGCAGCAGTAGACCTGAAGGACGCATACTTTCATGTCTCGATTCTGTCTCGACACAGACCGTTCCTTCGGTTTGCCTTCGAGAGTCAGGCATACCAGTACAAGGTCCTCCCCTTCTGTCTGTCCCTGTCACCTCGCGTCTTTACGAAAGTCGCAGGGGCAGCCCTTGCCCCGCTAAGGGAAGTGGGCGTCCGCATCCTCAATTATCTCGATGACTTGCTGATTCTAGCTCACTCTTGTAGGGCTTTACTGGTTGTTTAGATCAGTGTTACTATCAGAAATAATTAATAATTATTTCTGTAGTTATTAATCAATATTTAAATTAATTAATTGGATCTAACTCATTAAAACCTCATATGGGACTCCAGTAAATGTAGTGTGCTACGTTTAGGAGCAAGTTTGGTTATTAGCAATAATAAATAATTATCAAAGATAATTATTAATTATTAAAATCAATAGAACATTGATGAGAATCAATGTTAGCTTTTTTTAATCCTTTAAAATCAACACTTATCAAAGATAATCGTTAATTGTTAACATCGATGAAACATTAAAATTAACACTAGCTTATTGATCATTCAAATTCAAATTCAAAGATAATTATCAATTATCAAAAATCAATAGAATATTAATAAGGATTAACATTGACGGGGCACCACCCTGAAATCAGGGACTAATAACCGAATATTAAAACAGTCTCAATATTAGATTGTTTTCTTAGGAAAATCGACATCCGAAGAATATCGATTTTCGGGAAAAAAAACAATGAATGAAGGTTTGAATCCGAGCACTGACATCCCGTCAGCATGACACAGGCGTATGCAAAACAAACCAAAACACTTCTCTTTGTAATATAAACAAAGTTTATTTATGCAGTAATATCAATTAATAATTAATACAATGCAGTCAATAAACTTCCGACTTACAACTACAAACTAAACAGTGATATGATTAGATATGGAAATAAAAATAATCCTATAACACATAAGGTGTGTGTGTGAAAGTGTGTGTCAGTGTGGTTAGAGAGAGAGAGAGAGAGAGATGATTAAGTGACAGCCCGAAAGCTGATTTCGCGATAGCTGGAGATAAAGCAGCCGTGTTCATCACTCAGATACGCGGTTTTACGAGCGGGGCTCGTAAAAGTCCTGCGTTATTTGACTCTTTAATGGATGAACTCAGTTGCTGTCTCACCCGCGATGGCGAAAATGCACAACAGTCCAATTTGGTTGGACCACAATACAGCAAAACAAATTCGTGATAATTAATACCCTGAGTATTAATAATTAGCGGACATGGCGGTCCGTAAACTGTACAAGCAAAAACCTTGAAACACAAGAATAGCACACTATAATATTCTATCTCTGCCCAGACGTAAACCTCTTACTTGAATCGCATGAGGACACAGGTAGAATGTGTTTTCCTCCATCATTTAACTTTGACCCGGTTCCTTGAGGCTCTGTCGGCGGGCGGCACGGCTGTTGATTTTCGGCGGGCTGGCGGAGAACTCAGAAATGTTGACTTGATTGAAGATGGAAGAGAAATCTTTAATCTCTTCACTTCTGTAGGCCAACGGATGAAGATGCGAATTGCTCGGCGGTCTCCTTCGGATCCGTTAGAGTGTTCGGTTGAACACAGAGTAATCTCAACTCGTCCAGCGAGATGGAGATTGTATGGCTACAGTTTCAAGTCGGACATTACTTCCTTAAGCCACAAGGTTGCACCGGAGAGCAGCAAAAAGCTACGTCCGTATTCGGTGAACTAAGTCACTGGAAGCCACTTTGGAAGCATTTCAGAATTATTTGAAGTCCTGATGATGTCATGTTTGAGGGACGTTCTGTTGTGTGCCTCATCCAATAGGAGTTGAGAGCTCGATCCTTTAGAGGGCAAGGCTTCATGGATCTGTAGTCTGTTTTGGACTCCCTTTGTTTGATTTTGGCACGATTTTTATCAGTACAACATCTGACTTAGAAGGAGGGGGCTTGAGGAATGTTTTTTATGACTGTTAGGCCTGCCTTTGTCTTCTATCTGAATACATGAGGCCCAACACTCTCGAGATTTATTGTGTACGCACAGGGATCTGGTGCTCTGACACCTCAGCCGATTGGGGCTTCAGGTCAACTGGGAAAAGAGCAAGCTCTCCCCGGTGCAGAGCATTTCTTTTCTCGGGATGGAGTTGAACTCAGTCACTATGAGAGCGCGCCTCACAGGTGACCGTGCTCAGTCGGTGCTTAATTTTGCCTGAAGTCATTCAGGGGAAGAACAGTGGTCCTACTGAAACAATTTCAGAGGCTCCTGGGGCATATGGCATCCTCAGCGGTGGTTACGCCGCTCGGGTGGATGCATATGAGACCGCTTCAGCACTGGCTTCAGACTCGAGTTCTGAGATTGGCATTGTATGCATCCTGTGGGCTATCATGCCGATCTGTCGCTGCACGTTCAGCCCTTGGACGGACCTTGCATTTCTACGGGCAGGGGTTCCCTTTGAATAAGTGTCCAGGCATGTCGTTGTCACAACGGACACGTCCAAGTCAGGCTGGGGCATCATTTGCAACGGGCACGCAGCCTCAGGCTCCTGGACAGGACCTCGACTGTGTTGGCATATCAACTGCCTTGAGTTGCTGGCGGTATTGCTGGCTCTGCGGAGGTTTCGGCCGTTGATCCAGGGCAAGCACATGTTAGTCCAGATGGACAACACGGCAACGGTAGCATATATAAATTGCCAAGGCAGTTTACGCTCACGTCTCATGTCGCAACTCGCCCACCATCTCCTCCTTTGGAGTCAGCAGCGACTGAAGTCATTGCGGGCCACTCACATCCCAGGCGAACTCAATTGCGCAGTGGACGCGCTGCCATGACAGGTGACGCTCAGAGGAGAGTGGAGACTCCACCCCCAGGTGTTTCAGCTGATTTGGAGTCGATTTGGCAAAGCACAGGTAGACCTGTTTCCTTCCCAGGAATCCTCCTACTGCCCTCTATGGTACTCCCTGACCGAGGCCCCACTCAGCACGGATGAGCTGGCACACAGCTGGCCCCGTGGCTTGCGCAAATATGCGTATACTCTGTTCAAAGTCAGGGAGGATGAAGAACAAGTCGTGTTAGTGGCACCGTACTGGCCAACCCAGACTTGGTTCTTGGAGCTCATGCCCTCATGACAGCCCTTCCCTGGTGAATTCCCCTGAGGAAGGACCTCCTTTCTCAGGGACGGGGCATGATTTGGCACCCGCGCCCAGACCGCTGGAACCTCCATGTCTGGCCCCTGGATGGGACACGGAAGACCTAAGTGGGCTACTACCAGTGGTGGTAGACACTGTCACTCAGGCCAGAGCTCCCTCTACAAGGCAGCTATATGCCTTGAAGTGGCATCTGTTCACGAATTGGTGTTCTTCCCGAGGTGAAGACCCACAGAGATGTGCAGTCAGGTTGGTGCTTTCCTTCCTGCAGGAGAGGTTGGTGGGGCACCTGTCCCTTCCCCCACCTTGAAAGTGTATGTGGCCACCATAGCGGCACATCACGATGCTGTAGATGGTAAATCCTTAGGGAAGCACGACCTGATCATGAGGTTCCTCAGAGGCACCAGGAGGTTGAATCCTCCTAGGCCACACCTCATTCCCTCGTGGGACCTCTCTGTAGTCTTGCTACCCCGTTTGAGCCCCTGGAGTCAGTCGAGCTAAAAGCCCTCTCATTGAAGACAGCCCTCCTGACTGCGCTCACTTCCATCAAGAGGGTTGGGGACCTGCAGGCGTTCTCTGTCAGTGATACATGACTAGAGTTTGGTCCAGCATACTCTCACGTGATCCTGAGACCCCGGCCAGGCTACGTGCCCAAAGTTCCCACTACACCTCACTACACCACGCCTTGCGTGTTTACTTGGACTGCACAGAGAGTCGCTCTGAGCAGCTCTTTGTCTGTTTTGGGAGACAGCAGAAGGGGAAGGCTGTCTCCAAACAGAGGATTGCCCACTGGATTGTGGATGCCATCACTTTGGCATACCAGGCACAGGGCGCGCTATGTCCCCTGGGAGTACGTGCACACTCCACTTGGAGTGTGGCATCCTCCTGGGCTCTGACGAACGGCACCTCTCTAACAGACATCTGTAGAGCAGCGGGCTGGGCACCACTCAATATCTTTGCGAGATTTTACAATCTCCGGGTTGAGCCAGTTTCGTCCCATGTGTTAGCAGGTACAAACAGGTAAGTATGCGGGCAGCTGGCTGGGTGTACCGCTTGCACACAGTGCCTTTCCCTTCCCTGAGGGGATAACGTGCGCTTTTTTGTTCACGTGAGTTCCCGGGACCGGCGAACCCTGGATGTTTTTCTTCCACCAGCACCCTGTGGCAGGCTAATTTGGAGGAGGAATTCGATGCCAGGCCCAGTACTCATGAAGTATGCCCTATCAGGTCACCCCATGTACTTGGGGTAGGTGCTCCATATGTAGTGGTTCCCTGTCAGTAATCTCATATGAGGTGTTTTCCATGGTACGGTTTCCCTGATGGTAAACCCATGTCTTCCCCTGGGCAGAGCTCTGCTCTGCCACCAGTTGCTGTGCTTGTAGAGCCCTACCGCAGGGACTCCTTTCCATGTGTGGTACTTCCCGGTTGGTAAGTCCATGTGATGTGTTCTCCACACGTTAACCTCCCTTCGGGCAGGATGTGGCCTCCGCAGTGTCCTTTTCTCCATTTGGGAAAAGAACACCTTCCCCGGCGTGAATATATCTTGGTCCCAGCTGTGAATTTTTCATTTTCAAAGAGGAAAAGAGAGGAAAGGTCAAAAACAGTTGATGCGACCTATTCCCATTGTAAGTACATCTTGTCCCCCCCTTTGGGGTACGAGGGACTATGCGACTTATGTGGGGCATTGGGAAGGTTACGACGGGGCTGTGTGCACTTGTTACTAGGCACACGGTAGCCTGCCTGCATCTGCACCACCGATCTGTGTAACACAGTTCAGCTGGTTGTGGCATTTTGTATAGGGACCCCTAGTGTCACTACATTGACACAATGTCGAGTGAGTGACAGATAGGGAATGTCTTGGTTACTGTTGTAACCTCCGTTCCCTGATGGAGGGAACGAGATGTTGTGTCCCTCCTGCCACAACACTGAACTACCCGCTGAAATGGCTGGGACACTGTCTCGGCTCCTCAGCACAAACCTGAACGAGTGGATGCAAGCTGTCTCCTTTTATACCTATATGTCTGGGGGAGTGGCATGCAAATTCCACTCGCCAATTCTCATTGGCCATTTCTCAAATATCAGAGGTGATTGGGGCTCCCAAGTTTGACCCCTAGTGTCACTACATTTACACAACCTCTCGTTCCCTACATCAGGGAATGGAGGTTACAACAGTAACCAAGACATTTTCTTTTGTATCGTCCCTCTAGTCCTGCTCTCTGGTAATTTCTCAAAAATGCTCCACTGCTATTATCCACAGAGAAGGGTGGACCTTGCCATATGTCACCCTTAAAATTTTTAGCACTTTTTCGGATCTAGGAGTCTGGCCTAACTGGTAGTCATTTTAGTCTCACAGTGTTGTCTGGTGAGTTGTGAGTGTTTATCTCTGAGTTTCTTATCAGTCTCTTAGAGTTTGCCAAGGAAGGAAAACAACCATGAAACCACATTAGATCATATCTCCCTCTTTCTTTGCTTCCCTCTTTTTCTCACACACAGAAACATCAAAGTCCTGTATATGTTCTCATCAATGTCATATGTAGAGCTGTCAGAATTAACGTGTTAACGCATTCGATTAATTTGAACACGTTAACTTCTCTTAATCGCGATTAATGCATTTACTGTTAATAAAGCACAAACACTGGTTGGGTGGAACCTTTGCTATGTGTCCGCCCAGAGTCATTACAGTGACCCACACACCACAAACACACACAGCAGTGATTAAGTGTTAGTGATAAAATTATGGAGAAAGGCGCTCTTAATGCTAATTGTTGTACAAAACAAGCCTAGATGGAACTTGTGACAGAAATCAAGTATTTTTCAGCCTAAGTAAGGCACATTTTAATTACCACAGAAGCACGCCAAGTTTTAACTATCACCAACATGCAGGAAAATAAGTATATTTAGAGATAAATTTCAGCACTTTCAAAATCTGCAATTAATTGTGATTAACTATGAAAAATTATGAGGATAATCGTGATTAAACATTATAATCGACTGACAGAACTAGTCATATGTATGGTTGGTGTTGCAAAGACAGCTGTTTGTGGTCCGTCCTGTTGTTCTACTCAATGCTAATACTGTGTCTGTGTGTTTGCATATGTGAGAGATAGAAAAATAAAGAGACAGATCCACTCTTTTTTTAAAGAAACTAGTGATTAAGCATTTATTTTTTTATTTGGTTGGAGGCAGCAAGAAAAAGAGCTATGATTTTCAAAAGTTGTACTTCATGAAGAAAGTTCTGAATGTGTGTGTGTTTGTGTTGTGGAGAAAAAAGTATGAAAACCCTCTAAAACCTTGGCCAGCTTTTGGTAATCATGACTCCTGTTTCTTCTCACATTTCCACTAGTAAACAATAACACTTTAGGGAATTAACTCTCACACAGAGTTTCGAAGGATTGTTGGCCATAAAATCTCATGCTTTCGAGGAAAAAAATATTTTGTTTTTGAATATTCTTCAAATGATATACAGTACATCAAGTGGAACAGCCTGGGGGTGGCAAGAGTCCATTTCTGTAATTTATGTGCATCCTGCTTGTGTGTTCTCTGAGCACTGATGTCTGCAGTCTTTCACCAGAAATAACAGATGATTGTTTAATTAGTGCACGGCTAAAACAGTGTGAGTCCAAACTAATAGCCATTTAATTACCACTCTCAAATAAACAGCACTCGAACATAGAACTTTGAAAGCGTGTGTCTTTGTATTTTGTATATTTCAAAAAATCTGGTAAAATATGGGATTTGAAGTTGGATATATATATATATATATATATATATATATATATATATATATATATATATATATATAGGCTATGTACTGTATGTATTTAAAAGTGAAGTGTGTACTTTCTGCACCACTGGTGTTACCAAGCAGAATTGCAACAATAATGAAAACTACCCCATCTTCCACTGGTTAGACAAACAGATAGTACCATCCCAAATTCATATAATTGGTTTAGTCATTGTTGCTCTGCCAAGCTGGTCAGGAATCTTAAACCAAGTAGAGTAGTTTTTAGCACAGAGCCACAGTGTTTTCACTTTTGGGGGGAATCAGTATGAATAGCTTACTTATATTAATCTTTCCATATAAAGTTGTGTTAGGAAAGAGTATTTCAGCATCAAAAAAATTACACACTTCCCTTTAAAGAAAGAACTGAAAAAAGAATACACACATTTAAACTCGCTACAGTGGGCATATTTGAAACTGTTACAGGAGTAAGCTGTCTGGAAAGTTTCCAAATCCTGTGTAATTATTCGATGGGTAATTCAAATTTAGTTCCTTGTTGCAGAGATCCTGACAAAGGGCCAATTAAAACACAACACTGGGGAGCAGGGGGTCTAAACCTCTGGACAATGAGCTGTCTGCGCATTCATGCTTAAAAGAACCGTTCCTTTCCCAAAAATGCAATTTAGTCCACAACATTCCCTAAATACATGCCATACAGATTTTTATAATAGTCCAAGCTAAGAGCAGATTAAACCTTCCAAAAAACCATTAACTGTGTGAAATCAGAACAACCAATAAACTGAAACCTGATTTCTATTCCCTGATTTTATAATTATAAGGTTTTTTTAATGTTTTTAAACCAAGAGATTGACAGTATTATGAGTGAGGTTAGTTTACACAAACACTAAAAGTCCACTGTAAAAATTCACATACTTAGCTATAATTTAAGGAACAAATTTGTTCCCAAAAGTGAACTACATCTGGAGTACTTTTTGAAAAATATATGCAGTTACTGCATTAAGCCTTTGCGGGGCAGTATATATATATATATATATATATATATATATATATATATATATATATATATATATATATATTGTTTATAATATGTCCTCATTTCAATAGCTATACTATACATGTTTGTTAAAATGCAAAAAGGTTTTTGTGAGAGTTAGGTTAAGTTTCGCATAGCCAGATCTATGACTACAGCCAGGGACGAAGAGTCCAGGGATGGGGGAGGTAAACCCCCCCCCCCAATAACCAAAACAAGCAAGTACAGCACAGAAAACCTTGTTATAGAGAATTTCAAAGACATCAATTCACTTTCTGCTACGTGCCTTAAATGAAACTCTGAATATTTTTATAAGATTTGATGTCGAACCATCCGAAAAAGCGTTTTCCAGTTTTGTGTGCTATGTGCATCAGATGTAGAGCACGGAATGTGGGCGGTCCATGGGCATGTTGTCTGAGGCAGAGACTATAGGTTAGGTTTACAGGGTAAGGTTAGGGGATAGAAAAATATATTCAAGTCAATTGGAAACTCCCTACCATGATATAAAAATAAAACATTATTTAGAAAAAGTGAGTGTGTCTGTTTTCTCTCAATTGGACTGTCAGGTAGCCAGGTTTGGTATTATTGATGCCTCAGTGACACATCTCACCTTATCCATCACCAACTGTCTGAACAACACCTCCATCTGCTCATTCACACACACACACACATTTCTCCCCCTGTACTGCACACACTTTCATAAACACATAAACTGCAGTAGATTTTTAGGTTGTTAATAGCTTCTTTCACCCTCTGTTCCGTTCTCCACGCAGTGAGCTGTGGATAATGAAAGAGATGTGAGAAAGAGAGAGAGATGGACAGAAAGAAACACACTGTTGGACAGAGCGAGAGAGAGAGAGAGTCTAGAAGTAGCAGGCTCCTGTAACCAACCTAACACACTTATAGCTTTCTCTCTCTCCCTCTCTCTCTCTCTCTCTCTCTCTCTCTCTCTCTCTCTCTCTCTGTCTCTCTCTCCCTCTCCCCAGTTCTCTCAGTCTGTTCTTTCATCACCCTAGAAATATTCAGTGGTATGGTTTACCATTTTGGGAATGGATATATGTTAAAGACGATGGCGGGATAAATCTGGACAGAAGAGATAGTGAAGGTGATGAAAAATGTGGAACTTGAAGAGCCAGGCTGGATGAAAATTATTCTCTTCTTATTCATCTTTAACCCATAATCCCCAACACTTTTCCCTTGTTTGATGGTTTTTAGCTCACACTGTGGCTCACACTGTGTCTTTACAAGTAGGAGGATGTGAGGATGGGTGTGTGGCCGAGCGACATCTATGGTGAACGAGGCTGCGAGAGGAAGAACGGTAAGGATTGACACCTGTGGGAAATTATCTCTAACAGCTGTTTGTGTTTGCAGTGAGAACTGAGAGGGATATAAAATAGCAGTCCAGTCCACCAGAAGGACAGAGAGAGTGTTCGGTGTGTTTTGTGTTGTGCTGAAAAGCAAACCTTGTTGTGTTAGATGAGAAAGTGTTGAACATTTACCCGGTCCTCACTTCCTCCTTGAGAAGAAAGTCAGAGACCTTGTCATAGTGGTACTGACACCTGGGATTTGGAGGAAGTTATGCCATCGTGGAGTCCTCGCCCTTTGCCGAGTTGATCAAGACCCTCGCCAGCATCCACCAAATGCAACATCAAGCTCTGCATGAGCTGCGCCAGGAACAGGAGCAGCGATTCCAGGTCATCCTTCAAGCTCAAGCAGAGGACCTGCAGGTGCTACGGAGCCAGGGGGCTTCCACTGGTGTGACCTCGGCCGCTGCCCCCGCCATGACCCACTTCACGCTCACCAAGTTTGTGCCAGAGGATGACCTGGAGATGTTCATGGAGCTGTTTGAGCATGTGGCAGAAGTAGCAGGATGGCCAGAGTCCCAGTGGGCGGTCTGCCTGCTGCTGCTGCTGTCAGGAGAAGCGCAACTGATTCAAAACATTCTTGACCTGAGAGCAAAACTCCTTACACTGCTCCAGGTTCAAGAACATCAAAGTTGGCTGTATAATAGGGGTACTCGGCTACGGGAATTTGCACTGGGAGATAAAGTCCTTGTATTACTCCCCACATCGAGCTCTAAATTACTCGCCAAGTAGCAAGGGCCCTTTGAGGTCACACGGTGAGCGAGAAAATCGATTATGAGGTTAAAAGAATGGATAGAGGCAGAGCACGTCAGATTTACCACCTCAATCTCCTAAAACCATGGAGAGAAGCGACGATGACTTTGACGATGATTTTGGCGATGGTGGTTCCGGAAAGGGAGGAGCTTGGACCGGAGGTGAACTTAAAAGCCACGATCGAGTCACCCCGGTCACTTGTGGTGACCACCTCTCACCGTCACAAGTCACGAAGGTTGCCAGGTTGCAAGGTTGAATTCGTTATTTGAATTTTCCAACGTATTCTCACCTCTTCCCAGTTGTACGAATCTCATAGAGCACCATATCGAAACCACCTCAGGGGTAGTGGTATGCAGTCATCCCTACCGATTACCCAAACACAAAAAAAGTGGTTCTGGGAGAATTAAAGGCCATGCTAGATATGGGGGTATTAGAAGAATCCCACAATGATTGGACCAGCCCAGTGGTGCTAGTTCCGAAGAGTGACAGCTCGGTCCGGTTCTGTGTGGATTATGGAAAAGTCAATGCGGTGTCTAAATTGAATGCATACTCAATGCCTCGGATTGATGAACTGCTCGATCAGGTGCAGCTCACTTTTATTCGATACTGGATTTGACAAAGGGATATTGGTAGATTCCCTTAACTCCCATGTCCCATGGAAAAATGGCATTTTCCACACCGTTTGGCTTACACCATTTTGTCACCCTTCCTTTCGGTTTGTTCGGGGCCCTGGCTACATTTCAGCGGCTCATGGACAGAATCCTCAGACCGCACGATGCTTACGCAGCACCTGCAGCATCTGAGGGCTGTCCTGAAGTCGTTGAGATGGGCGGGACTCACGGCAAACCCTAAGAAGGTTGCAATTGGATGGGTGGAATTACGGTATGTGGGCTTCCACTTGGGTCATGGACAGGTGTGGCCCCAAATTGATAAGACCGCAGCAATTGCAGCCTACCCGAGACCTAAGACCAAAAAGGATGTAGGCAGTTCCTGGGGCTGGCTGGCTATTATCGTAGGTTTGTGCATAACTACTCAACCGTCACCAGCCCATTGACTGATCTTACTAAAAAGGGGGCACCAGATCTGGTCCAGTGGACGGAGCAGTGTCAGCAGGCGTTCACGCAGGTGAACTTTGCGGCAGGCCGTTATTGCACTCTCCTGACTTCTCTCTCCCTTTTATCTTGCAGGCAGACACATCCGACAGGGGGTTGGGACAGGTACTGTCCCAGATGGTGGATGGAGAGGCGCGCGCCATGCTGTACATTAGTCGCAAACTCTCACTGAGGGAGACTAAGTAAAGCACGATAGAGAAGGAGTGTTTGGCTATCAAGTGGGTGGTCCTGACCCTCCGCTACTATCTGTTGGGGCATACTTTCACCCTCTGTTCAGACCATGCCCCAGACCAGTGGCTCCATCGCATTAAGACACTTTAATTTATGAGACTTTACTGGTGATCATTGTAACAGAGTTCAATTGAAAGGAGGAGGCGAGAACTGGCTTAACAATATAAATAATATTTAATGATTAACTTAAACAAAAAGACAAACACAAACACATACAGGGCAGCTGCCTGTACTTCTCTCTCTGTCAAACTGCTGCCTCCGGTCACCTTTATCCCTCTCGGGCTTGATCAGCCTGATTAGGGGCCGGGTGTGCAGCATCATGGCCCAGCCCCACCCTCCGCCCTGCCACAATCATATAATCCAGGCTTTTCGAAGCAGGGTTTGTGAACCAAGGTGTTCAGACTGATCACACTGTGAATTTGGCAACATTAAGTTGAAAATTATGCTACTGAAATTGAACTGTGCTGACCAAAATTCAAATCACAGCCTCCAGTGGCCAAAGCTGGAAGTACTGTTGAAAGTATGGGCACGTGTGAGCTCCAGGTTTCATTTGAAATGTCCGTAGAGTGGCATCAAAAGCGAGTTGTAATAGACCAATACCATTGTTTACAAAAATGTCAGCGCAATTTGTTATGTTAAATTTGACAGATTAGATGATTAAACGAAAGTACAACACAAAACCATCATAAATACAGAAATATTCTTAGTTATACAATTATTATAATGATATGAGTTAATAATGTTTACTAAAAATGTTTGCTGCAAAGCTGTTGAATGTTGAAATGATCTCCTCAGTCCAGTCAGCTCTGTTGATGCTTGAAGCTACAGCCATCTATGAGAGTCCTCGAAATCATTTTTCAACAATGGAATCCAATAAAAGTTTACTGTTTGCGCACGGTTTCTGCCACCACTTCCGTGTGTGAAGTAACCAGTACGTTGCCAAAGGACTGGTCTATAAGACTTTTTTTAACGGGGTAGTAGTAAGTAATTTAGTTAATAGGCGTTCAGTTGGATAAAAAAAGAACGTTTGGGAACCTCTGAAATTGCCTAATCGATTAGAACAAGGTAGACAAGAGCATATTTCACTTTTGTCCTCAATTGAAGGATTGAGGAAGAGTCTCAAAGTGCCTGTTAAGGTTGTGTGTCTGTAAAAAGAGAGAGAGCATTTCCCCCACCACACCAATCAGTGTATTTAGAGAAAAGACAACACTGAAGCAAAGTAGCATTGATGCTGGAGGCAGAAAAAAATTAAAAGGAAGAACAGAGCACGAGAGACCAATAAAAAAAATGGAAGCCTCATAATAAAATGGAGGTAGATGAGATGCAATCTAGAAAATTGCCCAGAAAAGGGGAAGAGCGTTATTGAGAATCAGAGCGAGGCAGTACTTGTGTAGAGTAGAGAAGATGGGGAGGGGAGAGGATATATATATATATATATATATATATATATATATATATATATATATATATATATATATATATATATATATATATATATATATATAGATAGATAGATATAGATATAGATATAGATATATAGATATATATATAGTATACTACATGTAAGACAACACTGCTGTAGAGGTCATAAGTAGATATAAAAGGATCCAGGATGCTGTACGTTTTGGCCTGATGAATTATGTTGAAGCATGAAAAGAAGAGTGTGGAACATTATGGTAATGGAGAAGGTACATTATGAAAACTGAAGGAATGAGGTTTTAATATCAGAATATTAGGGCATAGAACAATAGAACTAATTTGCGCTTTGGGTTTGTGCTAGATTTCAGGAGAAATGGACAGTAAAAGAGGAGGCATATGGCTGTGTTGGTTTTTGGGGAGTGAGAGAGATGAATAGAGACAAAGAGAGAAAGGTTACATTTGGCACTGATGATAAATGCTCCACTGCCACATACCAGAATGCACCTTGTTCAACATGAGCTACATGATATTTTTAGCCAATCACAGAGTCAGGAAGGTGAGGGCTAACAAGACATCAAGTGCTCCACAAAATCCATCAAGCCTCTGGCTGTCACACCCCATTCCTCCAGCTCTGGCCGCACATAATCCATGCCCCTCTCTTCTGCTTCCAATTTCCCCCACCTTTCCTCTTCCAACCACCTCTTCTCTTGCCCCAGTTTTACATGTTCTTTCCATTATTTTTGTTCCTTTTTTCTGTGTTTATACACCCTTCCTAACACCCTTGTGGATTCCGAGCTGACAATTTGGCATTTCCTGATAACATGGTCGGTTGTCTGTCTTACACACAGATTCATGACCAATTTTGGAATCTCACTTAAAAGTATCTTGGGATTTGGATAGTGGACGATGGTCCTAAATTGGTATAAATCGGTTTACCCACTGCTCTTCTACAACAGTAGCAGTTAAAAGGATAGTTCCTCCAAAAAAGAATGTTCTGGCATACTGTACAGAATATCCACTTTAAAAAATACAGATACAGTTATCCCTCAATCAATCAATAGTAAAGCCTGAAAGACTAACACACACATGTTAGCATTGTTGATCCAAAAAGGTCTATAACACCTAGAGAGTTTTCCATTAGCATTTCCATTCATCACTATGGCAAGTTGCTCAGCTGGCATATGCACCTGTAATAAATAGAATAGTTAGCAAAACTATTCAAAAATATTTTAGTTGAATATTTCCTGTAGTCTATTGAACAGGTGATGAAATTACAGTAGTCTGATTATGTCAAACTGGTGTGATTCCATCAAGTTGGTAGAGCAGGTGGTATAATTACCTGTAGCTGTACCTGTACTGTTATTACTTGTAGTTTGTATGACAGTTGGAGCTGTAGGCATGTAGCCTTGTGGGTATTGTAGGTGAGAGATAAGACACGTCATTCACCAAACCACTGTCGGATGGCTCCTTTTCCTCGTCTCCCTCGCCTGTATCCACAGAAATCTACCCACTAGACCATCTGTTAGACTGCCCCACCTGTTCCTCCTTCCATGCACCACTCCCTATGGGCTACAGTGAGGGACTGAGAAAGAGAGAAAAAGAGCCAGAGGGAATAAGAATAAGAATGAAATTTAGAGAGGGCTCATGGGGACTAAAGCTCTGTTAAATCTTTCCAGATGGATCGGTAGATACTTCATTGATCCCAAAGGGGTATATTTGCTAGTTAATGTTTGGGAGTTGTGGCCCTCTATCCACTATTCATAATGAAATAATGTTTTATCTGTTTCAGATTTAAATTGGCAGATGAAGAGTAGGATGCATAATATATTTCACATCTCTCTTTCTCTGTGTTAATATGCCCTCTATTCAACTTCACCTTCACCTCTCAATAATAGCTTTTCATGTGAAACAATTGGCAGTCTTTGAGCCAAAGTCAGTACAACAAGATCAATGGAGGAAACGTACTCCATCCAGAAACAATGAGCAAACACACACAGTAAAACGCAATGGCCCCATTCTAGATAAACCATATCAGCCAAGTACATCAATGACTCATTGTTTCCACTGCAAATGTGGGCTATTTGACTTGGAGAAATTTAATCACATAGACCTTTACTAAAGTTGTCATTTTGAAGATCTATCAAAAGCACCTTTATTACAAAGAATTTAGCTTGCTATGTTTTTCTTCTTGGGAGACGACTCTTGTTTCGGAACTAATCACCTCTAACTAGTCATTTGGTTTATGTACCTTACCCAAAGTGATTTACTGTAAACTACATAGCAGGGACAGCTCTCCTTGAGCAGCCAAGAGTTAAGTGTTTTGTTCAAGGGTACAGCAATCATAAAAAGACAGGGTGTTTAACTCACAGCTTGTACTGTAGGTCACCTCTACCTGGGATCAAACCTGGGAACTTTGTCTTAGAAGCTAAGGTCCTTAACAATTATGTTTCCACTCACACAAGTACTCAAAACATAGGTGGAGTGTGTAATTTTTTTCAGTGTTGAAATTAATTGCTGTTCTCCTATCCCAGTTTAATATGCAGAGACAACAATAAGTAAGCTATTCAACGGTTAATTTGGCCAAAAAATGTAAACACCATGGCTCTGTGGTGTTATAAATTTGTTTTCTTTTTGAGCATCCTGACCAGCCCAACACAGCAAAATTTAAGAATTAAGGACCAATTTAGGAATCCTATTTGAAAACAGTCATTAGTGGTGATTGCTTTAGCAAGATGCCACTACTACTATTGCTCTGACCTTCGTTTAGAGATTTTCTAAAATCCTTAAACCAATTATTCTTCTTCCGACAATATTTGGTGAGTAATTAGTCCCGCACCATTTGGTGTACACCCATGAAGGAGGAGAGGTTTGCTATGACCTTTATAAGTGATGAGACATACGATGTTCGTCTGGAAAAACATGCGAGAAAGTCCATATTCTTACCACTGAAAATGGGTAGAGTGCTCATATCTCTGGAACAGAAAATCTTTGAGACATGGGGGTGGCCTCTTTTCACTTGGGGCAGTAAGGCAAATTTAGTTACACCTTAGCAACCATCTAGCAACGCCCTAGCAACCACCCAGAACACCATAGCTGGCACCAGGACATCATAGTGACATGGGGTGTGCTCTTTGTCTCGGGGCGTTGTACTGAGGCCCTTGGTTGGACATTGTGGTAGCGGGTTTTGCCACGGCAAGCACCACTCAGAATATCTAAAGCCTCTTCATTTTTCTGTCCACGAAAAGCACAAAAACTCTTATTCACTAACCCCCCCGTAGTCCAACTTTAACACTACACCAGGCATATTTAAATGAAGTCATTGAGTGCGTTTAGATGCATACCAATATGCTAACACTACCAAAAATCAGCTTATTCAAAAAAATCTGACTTGAAATCATCAGATTTTTTTTAGCTTTTGACGTCGAACCATAAACAGGCATGCACACAACACTTGTGAACACTGGATAAGCCAGTAAGAATGCCAGTAAAGGTTTTTAGTTTTTGTGTAAACTGTTTATGACCTTACCCTGATAAAAATAAAAATAAGGACATCACATTCATAAGAAGTTGGTTGTGTTAATGGGCTGTATGTTATGAATTAGGAGAATACAGATATGGACTTGCATTCTTTTGTGCATTAACTGCGTCCTTGTTGAATGTCAGGCATATTTCTATGACAGTGACACTCTCCTTTTATACACATGGAAAAAAGCACCACTCAAATCTGGTTAATTTTGCAATCCCATTTGTTGCCGTTAATGCTGTAGAAATTTCAAACTTCACCTTTAATATACACTATTTGTTTGTCCTTCTTTGCAGTTGTCTTTACAGAGTCTTCAAGACTTAACCCACACCAGGTATATTTGTCTACCTGAGTCATAGACTGGAATTCATAATAGTTCATAACAAGCTTTTCATGATTAACATGTATGAGCAAGAAAGGAACAGAGAACGGTATTTCAGAGTTCCCTATCTGTCACTCACTCGACGTTGTGTCGATGTAGTGACACTAGGGGTCACTCTTGGGAGCCCAAAACACCTCTGATCTTTGAGAAAAGGCCAATGGGAATTGGCGAGTGGAATTTGCATGCCACTCCCCCGGACATACGGGTATAAAAGGAGCTGGCTCGCAACCACTCATTCAGATTTTCTCTTCGGAGCTGAGCTGTTGCATTTCAGCGAGCTGAATTCCTCCACTGATCCATTCACCTCTACAAAAGCTGTTGGATTTATGGCACATTACAGCGGCTTCTCCCCCTCTTGCACAGGTGGAGTGCAGAGAACGCCCCTGGGTGCTTCAGCAGACTAAAAGAGTATATTCTTCCTCTAAAAGAGTATATTTCCCTTCTAAAAGAGTGGCACTCATGGAGAGCATCTTTTTAAAGATGCCTTTCCGTTTGTCGCCTCGAGTCTTCATGAAAGTCGCAGAGGCAGCCCTTGCCCCACTAAGGGAAGTGGGCATCCGCATCCTCAACTATCTCGATGACTGGCTGATTCTAGCTCACTCTCGAGACCTGTTGTGTGCGCACAGGGACCTGGTGCTCAGGAACCTCAGCCGGCTGGGGCTTCGGGTCAACTGGGAAAAGAATAAGCTCTCTCCGGTTCAGAGCATCTCTTTTCTCGGGATGGAGTTACACTCAGTCTCTATGATGGCATGCCTCATAGTCGGTGCTGAACTGTCTGAAGTCGTTCAGGCAGAGAACTGCGGTCCCACCGAAACAATTTCAGAGGCTCCTGGGGCATATGGTGTCCTCGGCGGCGGTCACGCCATTTGGGTTGATGCATATGAGACCACTTAAGCACTGGCTTCAGACTCGAGTCCTGAGATGGGCATGGCGCCACGGGGCACATTGCGAGGCCATAACGCCAATCTGCCACTGCCTGTTTAGCCCTTGGACAGACCTTGCATTTCTGCGGGCAGGGGTCCCCTTAGTGCAGGTGTCCAGGCGCATCGTGGTTATGACAGATGCCTCCAAGCATGGCTGGGGCGCCATGTGCAACGGGCTTGCAGTCGCCTGGACAGGGCCATGACTGCATTGGCATATCAACTGCCTCGAGTTGCTGGCAGTATTGCTCACCCTGCAGAGGCTTTGGCCTGGGTCATTGACGCAATCGCTTTGACATATCATGCCTAGGACGTGCCGCCCCCCTTGGGGCTATGAGCACACTCTACTAGGAGTGCGGCGGCCTCCTGGGCTCTGACCAATGGCGCCTCTTTAGCAGACATCTGCAGAGCAGCGGGCTGGGCAACACCCATCACCTTTGCATGGTTCTTCAATCTCCGGGTTGAGCCGGTTTCGTCCCGTGTGTTGTCGGGTACAAACAGGTAAGTTTGCGGGACAACTGGCCGGGTGTACTGCTTGCGCATAGCACCTTCCCCCTCCTGGAGGAGGAAACGTGCGCTTTTACCCCCCAGCCGTGTTCATGAGGTCGTGGACCCTGGATGTCCTTCCTCCTTAGCTCTGTGGCAGGCGAGTTGGCAGTGAAACTCAATGCTGGCCCAGCACGTGTGCTAATAGGCTCTGTGCTGAGGTAGGTGCTCCACATGCGCCGGTTGGCTGTATGTAACCCCGTGTGATGTATCTTCCGCAAGACGGTTTCCCCGTTGGTAAACGTGCATCTTCCTTGGGCAGAGTTTACTCTGCCACTGGTCACCATGTTGTAGAGCTCCTCCCCTCTGGGTAGGACCTACCACGGGGACTTCTCCACATGCGACACTGCCGACAAGCTTGGTAAGACCATGTGACGTATTTCCACACAATTACCTCCCATTCGGGTAGTGTGTGGTCTCAGTGGTGTCTTCCCCTTGGGAAGGGACACCTCCCCAATGCGGACACTTAATGGCCCCCAGCTGAACAAGATTTCCATTCTTTTGGGGGGAGAAAGAAAAAGAGAAAAGGCCATGGCTGGGGCAGCCTGTCCCCATTTTTGGGCAGTCGACTTGTCCCCGAGGTGCAGGGGACCGCACGACGCTCGTGGGAGCATTGGGGGAGGTTACGTGTCGGCCAGGTGCGCTGGCTATGAGGCACACAATGGACTGCCCATCTCGCACCGCCAGTCCACGTAACACAGTTCTGCTAGTTGTGGTGTTTTGTATAGGGACTCCTAGTGTCACTACATCGACACAACGTCAAGTGAGTGACAGATAGGGAATGTCTTGGTTACTTTCGTAACCTCCATTCCCTGATGGAGGGAACAAGGCATTGTGTCTCTCCTGCCACAACACTGAACTACCCGCTGAAATGGCCGGGACCTTGTCTCAGCTCCTCAGCACAAAACCTGAATGAGTGGTTGCGAGCCAGCAACTTTTATACCCGTATGTCCAGGGTAGTGGCATGCAAATTCCACTCGCCAATTCCCATTGGCCTTTTCTCAAAGATCTGTTTGGGGCTCCCAAGAGTGACCCCTAGTGTCACTACATCGACACAACGTCTCGTTCCCTCCATCAGGGAATGGAGGTTACGAAAGTAACCAAGACGTTCACTGGGTTATCATGGTGACCAAACAAGTCTCTTTTTCAGTTTTTCCCCAGTTCCAATATTTGTTCTACACAGAATGCATTACTCATCATGTAATTATTCAGTGCAGATAAAACTGTCCTATTGTGTAGACAGGTTTACTAAACCATCGTGAAATGTAATATTAGATATCACATGCATTTTGTTCACACGCTTCTGCACTTTATGTAATATTTGCATCAACCTTTCCCTATTTAGAATTCTTCCAGCTTTTTTTTTTCATTTCATTTACACACTCTCTTTCTACTTTTTCTTATCATGTCATTATCAACTTCTGTTCTGCTTGTTTATTAAAGTCTTTAAATTTAAATTAACAGTACTTTGTTTACATTCACACATTTGTCATGACTCTTGGCTGTGCACAGAAATGTATTTAATGTTGCCACTCAGCATGTTCACAAATGAAGAGGAAAGATCTGTGTTTATTCTAATGTCATGCAATCTTTCTTCTCTGCAAGCAGAGAGGTCAGTCAGCAAAACTGCAGGGTGGTTTATGATGCAAATGTATGTGAGGCTTGTTCGCTTTAATTGTGAGACATTGGCATATAACATTTTTACATGATATTTGACAATTGTGAGAGGGATGTGAGAGGGAATTTTGATTATGTGTTGAACATTAAAAGCGTGTTTGATAGATTTATATGCATATTCCAATTGCTTGGTTGTATAGTTTCAATTGACTAATTGAATTTAATTGAACAGTCAATAGCTTAATCAGGTTTTATCCTCAAGTTATACATCATTATGACACCATCATTATAAAGCTGTAGCCTTACAATAACAGGCTTAACATCTGCCGCCTAATGTCTAATGAAGGAATGACTAATCATCCACTTTAGTCATTTATATTGTCTATTTTAAAATTAGATACATCATTTAATGGATGAAAAAGCAATACATGGCTAAATTATATTGAGAACTAATCATGTTTCATAGAAACCTCAAGGATTTTTTAAAGGAATTATGCTGACCTAAAATAGGCTCTCTTGCGCTGTGTGTGTGTGTGTGTGTGTGTGTGTGTGTGTGTGTGTGTGTGTGTTTGTGTGTCTGTGAAGAAGGCAGTGTGGAGCAGGACTGCTTGTCTTTCTTGAGACAACTTGAAAGTGGTTAGATTCTTCTGCCTGCTTCTTTGCTGTGAGGTACAGACATGAATAGAAAAGCACGCGTAGAGCTCCAATACAGCTGACCTGGCAGACCCTGTTTTTTTACCGTGCCGCAAAGAGAGAGAGGAAAAACTTTGCCGCTGGTAACAATCTCATCTAAAATAAACCTACGTTTTTTATGCTGCACCCTCTTGCTCTTTGCTGGTGTTGTATAACAGTTAAATAACTGGAGATGCAGAACCCTGTGTGACTCAGCTGGGATGAAAAAAATGCCCATGGCTACTTCTGTCCTGCTCTGTGCTTTGAGAAATTGTCTGTGGAGGTGATCTTTTAAGATGTTTGAAGAATTGATCGAGATTCTTTTACTTTTGCTCTCACTTTTTCGATTTGACTGAATTGTGGAAAATATCCAAAGCCTCTTGATTTTTTTGTCCATCTGCCACTTTCTGTCCATGAAAAGCACAAAAACTCTTATTCACTAACCCCCGATAGTCCAACTTTAGCACTGCACCAGGCATATTTAAATGAAGTTATTGAGTGCGTTTAGATGCATACCAATATGCTAATAACTACCAAAAATCAGCTTATTCAAAAAAATCTATCAATGCAAGAAAACGTGTTTACATGGGAATTGAAATCATCAGATTTTTCTTAGCTTTTGATGTCGAACCATAAACAGGCATGCACACAACACTTTTAAACATTGGATAAGCCAGTAAGAATGCCAGTAAAGGTTTTTAGTTTTTGCGTAAACTGTTTATGACTTTACCCTGATAAAGGAAAGCCATTTAAGTAATTTACAATACACATTGTCAGCTAATTAAGCATAATCAATGTAAGTTTGTGTATGTAAATGCATTCACTGTCATTCTTTTCATCACAAACATGCCTCCTTTTCAAGCAAATGAGGCTTCTTATAGCATGCACCTTATTTAAAAGGTGTCTTTTAAGTGCCGTCTGGGACTTAAGCCTGTTCCTGTTGTTGATGGCATGCTGCACGAGTGTTTTTAGCCTCCTTAGCATTGCTTATTCTTATTCTCATATGTTCGTCATTTTATCCTTTGTCATTTTACCACGTGTTTCGGGTTTTTCCGCTTTTCTGCTGTTTCATCTGTGTGTATTTTACCTGTTGCTGCTGGCGCCTAGCTCGAGTCTGTGTTTGTAGCCTGCTAGCTTCTTTTTAGCATCACTTATATATCTTTTTTCAGCCTTTAATCCTTAACATCTGCCATCTTTCAGCGTGCATCGGGTTTCCCCCGCATTATTCTCTTATTGCGATTCAACTGCATGCATTTTCCACGTGCATCCGCTTTCTATTTTTATCGCAATTAAACTGCGTGCATTTTACAGCACGCAGCCGTTTTGCTCCTCTGTGTTACACGGATTATTGCATCGATCTCAAAGCACTGCTTATCAAGAACAACTATAACAACAAACAATTGCATGAGGGATTCACATCGATCTCAAACCCTCACCGCTCAGGAACAACCAACAACAACAAACAACTGCGGAAAGTCATGGCATCCGCACATGTTATTTCTTCCTGCATTGCATGTCACATGTTTACAATAGCCTCTCTTGCAGTGAGGGATTCATATATGATAAATGTAAGGAATTAGTCAGGCTGACGGAGAAGGTTAATGAGTTAGAGACACACATCCGAACACTAGTGGAGGTCAGTGAGAAAGAGAAGCGGTAGATACTGTTTCGGATGCGGGCAGTACAGAGAGCAACACACATTTTGGTTACGGCTGTAGAGCCCCCACATCAGGGCATTTGGGTGATGTCTCGGCGGCATACTTGCTCAGCAAAGCGACACCACTCTCCCATTCCTGTTAGGGTTTCCAATTGATTCTCCCCACTCAGTGATGCACCTACTGAGAATCATGTTGAAAGAGCCCTTGTTATTGGTGATTCTATTGTAAGGAATGTGGAAATAGAGACTCCAGCCACTATTGTTAAATGCATTTCAGGTACCAGAGTATCTGACATCAAATCAAATTTACAGGTGCTGGCTAATGCTAAACATAGATTTTCTAAAATTGTTATTCATGTCGGCACTAATGATGTCCGGCTTCACCGTCGGAAATCACTAGAGAAAATGTAAAGAGGTGTGTGAATTTGCAAAAACGATGTCAGACACTGTAATATGCTCTGGCCCCCTCCCTGCTCGTCGTGGTGACGAGGTTTATAGTAGACTAATGTCACTGAATGGCTGGATGTCTGAGTGGTGTCTGGAGAATAGAATAGGATTTATTGACAATTTGAAGAGTTTTTGGGGTAGACCTGACCTGCTAAAGAGAGACGAACTCCATCCATCCAGGGAAGGTGCTGCTTTCCTCTCTAGTAATTTGGCTCATAGTCTTAATAATGATAGTATTTGACTAACTGGGGCCCAGGTCAGGAAGCAGACATACTGGTTAATCCAAACGTCTGCTAGCTGCCTTGAGACATCACACAGGTCACATAAAATACAACACATAGAGACTGTATCACCTAGATATCATATAGAGTCTGTGTCTGTTCCCTGAACTACCAAACACAAAACCCTCACTAAACCATTTAGAAAAAATGTGATTAAGGTCAAACTTGAACAAAACAAACAAATTAAAGATAAACATCATATAAAGATAGGGATACTAAACATTAGATCTCTTTCTACCAAAGCACTAATTGTAAATGAAATTATTACAGATCATAGTTTGGATGTGCTCTGTTTGACTGAAACCTGGCTTAAACCAGATGAATATATTAGTTTAAATGAATCTACTCCCCCAGGTTATTGTTATAAACATGAGCCTCATCTGAAGGGTCGAGTAGGAGGTGTTGCTACAATTTACAATGAAGTTTTTGGTGTTACTCAGAGGACAGGATATAAATTTAAGTCTTTTGAACTAATAATGCTTAATGTGACACCGTCAGATATAGATATAAATTTAAAAAACTCTGTCGTCTTTTACCCTTGCTACAGTATATAGATCACCCGGGCCTTATTCTGATTTCCTTGGTGAATTTGCAAATTTTTTATCAGATCTTGTAGTTACTGTAGATAGAGCTTTAATTGTTGGTGACTTCAACATTCACATAGATAATGAAAATGACACATTGGGATTAGCATTTATCGATATTCTCAACTCTTTTGGAGTCAGACAAAATGTAACAGGACCAACTCATCACCATAATCAAATGCTAGATTTAATTCTATCATGTGGAGTTGAAGTTGATAATATAGAAATTCTGCCACAGAGCGATGACATCTCGGATCGTTACCTCGTCTCTTGTATGCCGCGATCAGCTAATGTTACTCAATCTACACCATGCTATCGCTCAGGTAGAACTATTCTTTCGACCAGCTACAGACAGGCACTAAAAGCTGCCAGGTCAGCATATTTTAGCAAACTCACAGAAAATAACCACAACAATCCTAGGTGTTTATTCAGTACTGTGGCTAAACTGGTTAGGAATAAATCCTCAACAGACCACAAAAAAAAAAAAAAAAACAAAACAAAAAAAAAAAAACACTTGTTACATAAAGGAAAGGGAAATATTACAATTAGACTGCATTTTCTTTTATAACCACAGCACTTTAATTGTCTTAAAGGCATTTATTTTAATAAAGTCCACACAAATGATAACAGTTTCAAACTTGTATTTGTTTCAAAGAATAAACACTAAACATAAAGGTTTCAGTCCCAAATATTTCTTTTTTTTTTTTAAACATCCAAACAAAAACATATGGGGTGAATCCGCACCGATACTGGTCCCACTGGTCCCACTTTAAGGTAACAGGGTTTCCGCAACAGCAGATTCACATGTTGGACTCAAGATGGCACCGAGTATGGCTGCTGCATTGTGAGCTCCAACACAACATTGTAGTTTTTTGTTTGTTTTGTTTACAATTCTTATGTTTTTTGTCTTGGATGTTGTCTGCCTTATTGTCTACGACAGACAAACACTTTTGGACATTGGTTCTGCAATTACACACCGTAAACCGGACTTCAGATTCCTCAATGCCGACCCGCTGTTTACAAACACGCCAGTGGAGCCCTTTGTCTAGGCAGCCTGGCTGCAGAAATGCAGAAGGAAAAGGGGAAACAGAGCCGGCGTTCTCATCAGAGTAAGACGTTGCACAAATCGACCCCCACTATCCAGTATTCTACTGGCAAATGTTCAGTCTCTGGACAGCAAACTCTGCGCGGATGTCTTTCCAACGAGAGACAAGGGACTGCTGCATTATCTGCCTAACAGAAACTTGGATGTCTGTGGAGATTCCAGACTCTGCCATCGAACCCGTGGGCTTCTCCATGCACCGAGCGGACAGAGCGAAAGACCTCTCAGGTAAAAGCAGAGGTGGTGGTGTATGTTTTATGATCAACGAATCCTGGTGTGATCAGAGGAACGTACATTCTATCAAGTCTTTCTGCTCTCCTGATCTGGAATTTCTCATGCTTCTGTGTCGACCATTCTGGCTACCGAGGGAATTCACAGCGGTCATTATCACAGCTGTGTACCTCCCGCCACAAGCCGACACAGACCGGGCACTCAAGGAACTGTATGGGATTATAAGCAAGCAGGAAACCGCGCACCCTGAGGCCGTGTTCATTATGACCGGGGACTTTAACAAAGCCAATTTTAAATCAATTGCACCAAAATACCACCAACACATCAGTTTTAACACACGAGGGGTCCGGGTTTTGGACCATTGCTACGCTCCCTTCCGGGATGGCTACAGATCCCTCCCCCGCCCACCATTTGGCAAATTAGACCACTTTTCCGTTCTGCTTCTGCCCGCTTATAGGCAGAAACTGAAAAAGGAAGCACCCACCCTCAGAAAGATCTAGTGCTGGTTGGACCAATCAGACTCTACGCTACAAGACTGTTTTGATCACATGGACTGGGAGATGTTCCGGTCCGCCTCTGACGACATTGAGCTTTACGCTGATAGCGTCACGTGTTTCATCAGAAAGTGCGTAGAGGATGTTGTTCCGTCCAAAACAATACGGATCTACCCAAACCAGAAACCAGAGCGTGCGCGAACCAACTGGCTGGTGTTTTTATGGACATTTTCAACCTTTCCCTCTCTTTGTCTGAAGTCCCCACATGCTTTAAAACATCCACCATTGTGCCTGTACTAAAGCAATCCAAAATCACTTGCTTAAATGACTGGCGTCCTGTTGCTCTGACCCCCATCATCAGCAAATACTTTGAGAGACTAATCAGAGATTACATCTGCTCTGTGCTGCCTTCATCACTGGACCCATTGCAGTTTGCTAACCACAACAACCACTCCACTGATGATGCCATTGCATCTACAATACATACTGCTTTCTCCCACCTGGAAAAAAGGAACACTTATGTGAGAATGCTGTTTGTAGACTACAGCTCAGCATTCAACACCATAGTGCCCTCCAAGCTTGATGTGAAACTCCGGGCTCTGGGCTTAAACAGCTCGCTGTGCAGCTGGATCCTGGACTTCCTGTCAAGCAGACACCAGGTGGTTAGAATGGGCAGTAACATCTCCTCATCACTGACCCTCAACGCTGGAGCCCCACAGGGCTGTGTTCTCAGCCCACTCCTGTACTCCCTGTACACACATGACTGTGTGGAAACACACAGCTCCAATGCCATCATTAAGTTTGCTGATGATATGACGGTGGTAGGTCTGATCACTGACAATGATGAAACAGCCTACAGAGAGGAGGTGCACAATCTGACATGCTGGTGACAGGAGCACAACCTCATCCCTCAATGTCAGTAAGACAAAGGAGCTTGTGGTGGACTTCAGGAGAAGAGAAAGAGAACACAGCCCCATCATCATCAATGGAGCACCAGTGGAGAGAGTCAGCAGCTTCAAGCTCCTGGGTGTCCACATCACTGAGGAACTCACATGGTCTGTCCACACTGAGGCCGTTGTGAAGAAGGCTCATCAGCACCTCTTCTTCCTGAGATGGCTGAGGAAGTTTGGAATGAACTGCCACATCCTCACACGGTTCTACACCAGCACTTTAGAGAGCATCCTGACTGGCTGCATCTCCGCCTGGTATGGCAATAGCACCGCCCCCAAACGCAAAGCCCTGCAAAGGGTGGTGCGAACTGCCAGACACATCATCGGAGGTGAGCTTCCCTCCCTCTAGGACATATATACCAGGCAGTGTGTGAAAAAAGCTTGGAGGATCATCAAAGACTCCAGCCACCCGAGCCATGGGCTGCTCTCACTGCTACCATCAGGCAGGTGGTATCGCAGCATCAGGACCCGCACCAGCAGACTTCATGACAGCTTCTTCCCCCAAGCAATCAGACTTTTGAACTCTTGATCTCTCATGATCAATATACATCAGCACTGCACTTTATTAATCTTATTATCTCACACTGGACTGTCATAATTATAACTCTCTTAACAACACACTGGCAACTGACTATCAGCCGACAGCCTGAATGTCAATACAGTACAATACAACCTACTGTACATTTTATATATACTATATATACTATTTTTATTGTATAATGTGTATTCTATTTTGTGTGTATTGTATAATGTACATTGTATGTTATTATTTGTATATTGTGTTGTGTGTAATTATGTGTATATTAAATTTTAAATTGTGTTGTGTAAATCTGAAGTTTATTGTAAATTGGTATATGTCTCATCACTGTTACAACTGCTACATTGCTCAAAACTGCATCCAAGAATTTCACACACTATTGCACTTGTGTATATGGTTGTGTGATAATAAATGTGATTTGATTTTGATTTTGATTTCATAAAGGTACATGCAAAAAGAACACATTAAATAAGCAATTAGAAGCAGAAGAAAAACAAAACAAAAAACAAAAACAACCTTTCAATATTGCACCAAACTAGTGAACTTCGCTACATACAAGGAGCGATCTCAAACAATATGCGCACAGCAAAATGTGTGAATGTTAATGGTGTGTGAGTATGTGTGTGTGTGGGTGACCGAGAGCATGTGTTAGAATGTTTGTGTGTGGGTGCATCCATTGAGCCACTGACCAAGATTGACAAGGAGAAAGGTTGCTGAGGAGTGTTCTGGGTCCACGGTGGTGCTCAAGAATGTACCTATACTGGCCTTACACTCGCCTTTGGAGAGCTAATGATACAGCCGGTACTGAGCAAAGTGGCAGTCAGCATGCACGGAAGAGTCAAGCTGACAAGAAACACGATTCCCACACCACGGTAACCCGTAATTCTCACTCCTCTCCTTTGTAAGCCCTCTCACGTGAACTGTGATGCACTTGTGACATGAGATCTTCCTCCAGGTGCAATCAACTTCTTCTTTATATCCCTTTCCACCATTTTCTTTTAACTGACTCACTCCTCCCATTCTGTCAATGTATTGGTAAAAGGAACATTAAAGGGAAATGTTAAAGGAAAAGTGAAAGTAAATGTTAAAGTGGCTGTACAGGATTTTCCGTACCGCCACAAACTCTAGAAAGTTTACCACAAATCTCATAAATATTTGTTTCATAAAATGGCTACAACAGTGATTGTCATGGATATAATTTGATGTTTCATTTTCAGAGTTTGGACATGAACTTTATTACCACCTGCTGCTGGAATCTCCAAACTGCAAATGCAGGAACTGATTTTAGACTTTTTGTGAAAACAGACATTGTTTTGAAACATCTTAGCGCATTGACCTATTTCTCAGGAAATTAGCAAATTTCGCTTTGCACCACTTCATTAACACACAGTACACCTACAGTTCCCTATCTGTCACTCACCCGACGTTGTGTCGATGTAGTGACACTAGGGGTCACTCTTGGGAGCCCCAAACACCTCTGCTTTTTAAAAAAAAAAGGCCAATGGGAATTGGCGAGTGGAATTTGCATGCCACTCCCCCGGACATATGGGTATAAAAGCAGCTGGTATGCAACCACTCATTCAGTTTTTCTCTTTGGAGCCGAGTGGTTGTATTCAGTGCACTGAATTCAGTTCCCTCCAAAGACACACCTAAAACTGCTGGATTTATGGTGCATTTCAGCGGCCTCTCCCCCTCTGCACCCGTGGAGTGCAGAGAACGCCCCTGGGTGCTTCGGCAGAGCGAAAATAAGAGAATATATTCTAAAAGAGTATATTTTCATTCACAAAAAGAGCGACACATGGAACGTCTTTTTAAACATGCCTTTCCGTTTGTGTGTGATTCCTGGTTGCGGTCATTATCTCTCCGCTTCTGACGGCCGAGATCGCTGTCTTATGTGTCTGGGCACTGCCCACGCGGAGACATTGTTTGTGGATGATTCATGTCCTCATTGCGAGAACATGACCATGACCACGGCTCCCCGCACCGGTCCTTCTACCTACGGGTTCGAGGCCGCGTCGGTTAGCACTGGGGGTGATTTGGGGACATTAATGGGACCACCTCCGCCGGGTATCCCCCCACGGACCTGCACGAGGGTAGTTCTGACCCGGGATTGATGCAGGAACTGCGCTCGGTGACCGACCTCGCTCTCCAGGTGATGAAGGTCATGACGCAGTCTCTCGGGCAGGCGATGTCCACCCTGGTGGTCCAGGAGCGCCACCTTTGGCTCAACTTGGTCAAGATGGGTGAGGCGGACAAGGCACAGTTCCTTGACACCCCCATTTCCCAGGTTGGCCTGTTTGGCGATGCCATCAAGGACTTTACCCAGCAGTTCTTGGTGGTGAAGAAGCAGACTGAGGCCTTATAACATATCCTGCCCCAGCGCAGCTTAAGACCCCGCACCCTGTCTGCTCATCGCCAAGAGTGTCCTCCTGCAGCAACAACACCGGCTCCACCGCAGCCTGCCCCCATGGCCCGGCTCTGGTGTGGAGCCCTCCGCAGGAAGCAGAGCCACCCGTCTCGCGGCCAGCCGCTAAGAACCCGAGGAAGGCTTCAAAGCACCCCTGAGACGGGCAACCCAGGGGCAAGGAGACCCACTTCTCTGGGGCTGGTCGACAGACCACTCTATCCCCCGGTGGAGGGCCAGGAGGAGAATCTTTTGTCGCTGCATGCCCAGGAGGCTGCGGCACCCAAAAGCCTGACAAAAGAATGGTTCCCTCATCTCCTGGGTCACATATCCGGTACGCACGGCACCAGGGACGGGGCACCATCTGGCACCCTCGACCAGACCTCTGTAATCTCCACGCCTGGCCCTTGGATGGGATGTGGAAGACCTAAGTGGCCTACCACCTGTGGTGGTAGACATGATTACTCAGGCTAGGGCTCCCTCTATGAGGCACCTGTATGCCTTGAAGTGCCGTCTGCTCGCTAAGTGGTGTTCTTCCCGACGCGAAGACCCCCAGAGATGCATAGTCGGATCGGTGCTTTCCTTCCTGCAGGAGAGGCTGGAGGGGCAGCTGTCCCCCTCCACCTTGAAGGTGTATGAAGCTGCTATTTCGGCTCATCACGATGCAGTAGATTGTAAGTACTTGGGGAAGCACGACTTGATCATCAGGTTCCTGAGAGGCGCTAGGAGGTTGAATCCCTCCAGACTGCACCTCGTCCCCTTGTGGGACCTCTCTGTAGTCCTTCGGGGTCTACAGGGAGCTCCCTTTGAGCCCTTGGAATCAGCTGAGCTTAAGACACTCTCTTTGAAGACTGCCCTCCTGACTGCACTCATTTCCATCAAGAGGGTAGGGGACTTGCAGGCATTCTCTGTCAGCGAATCGTGCCTGGAGTTCGGTCCGGGTTACTCTCACGTGATCCTGAGACCCCGACTGGGCTATGTGCCCAAGGTTCCCAGGACCTCTTTTAGGGATCAGGTGGTGAACCTGCAAGCGCTGCCCCAGGAGGAGGCAGACCAAGCCTTGGCGTTGCTGTGTCTGGTGCGAGCTTTACACATCTATTTAGATTGCATACAGAGCTTTAAAAGCTCCGAGCAGCTCTTTGTCTGCTTTGGTGGACAGCGGAAAGGAAGCACTGTCTCCAAACAGAGGATCGCCCACTGGGTCATTGACGCCATTGCGATGGCATATCAGGCTCAGGACGTGCCACCCCCTGCGGGGTAAAGAGCCCATTCTACCAGGAGTGTGGCGGCCTCCTGGGCCCTGGCCAGTGGCACCTCTTTGGCAGACATCTGCAGAGCAGTGGACTGGGCAGCACCCAACACCTTTGCGAGGTTCTACAATCTCCAGGCTGAGCCAGTCTCGTTCCGTATATTGGCAGGCACGAGCAGGTAAGTTCCAGACAGCTGGCCAGGTGTACCGCTTGCACATAGCACCTTTCCCCTCCCTTGAGGTGAAGGCGTGCACTCTTGACTCCCAGTCCTGTTCACAGACTGTGATCCCTGGATGACTTTTTTCCTTAGCCCTCTGGCAGTTGAGTTTGTGGAGAAACTCGCTGCCGGCCCAATATGTGTGCTAATGAGACCCTGTACTGAGATAGGTGCTCCACATGTGCTGGCTCCCCGAAGGTGACCCCATGTGATATCTTCTGCAAAATTGTTTCCCTGTCAGTAAACTGCATCTTCCTTGGGCAGAGGCCCCTCTGCCCCCAGTCACCATTCTTTGTAGAAACTCCTCCCCCTTCGGGTAGGACCTACCATGGGACCTCTCCACATGACATACTTCCGACAAGACTCAGTAAGACCATGTGATGTATTCCACTCAAAATACCCCCCTCCCCCCCCTCTTTTTGGGCGGGGTGTGGTCTCCGTGGTGTTTTCCCCTTGGGAGGGACAACCCCCGACGTAGACACTTATGGCTCCCAGTTGGTTAACAAATTCCACTCTTTTTGGGGAGAAAAGAGAGGATAACAGGCCTTGGCTGGGCTAGCCTGTCCCTATTGTTGGGCAGTCGACTTGTTCCCGAAGGAACGTTCAACGCTCATAAGAGCATTGGGGGAGAATACGTGACGGCCTGGTGTGCTGGCTACGAGGCACATAGCGGTCTGCCCGTCTCGCACAGTTCAGCTAGTTGAGGTGTTTTGTATAGGAACCCCTAGTGTCACTACATCGACACAGCGTCGAGTGAGTGAGAGATAGGGAACATCATGGTTACTTTGTAACCTCTGTTCCCTGATGGAGGGAACGAGACGTTGTGTCCTTCTTGCCACAATGCTGAACTACCCGCTGAAACGTCCGGGACCTGGTCTCGGCTCCTCAGCACAAAACCTGAATGAGTGGTTGAATACCAGCTCCTTTTATACCCGTATGTCCGGGGGAGTGGAATGCAAATTCCACTTGCCAATTCCCATTGGCCTTTTTTAAAAAAAGCAGAGGTGTTTGGGGCTCCCAAGAGTGACCCTTAGTGTTACTACATCGACACAACGTCTCGTTCCCTCCATCAGGGAACGGAGGTTACGAAAGTAACAATGACGTTTGCGCGCATACAACCACAGATAGCGCAAACACCCACGGCCACTTGGGTGTGTTTGCACTGGCACGACAATTGCGCTTAGAATTAACACTCTCACTAAAATTAGATAAGATGTTGCACATGGTCACGAAAATAGAGCCCAAAAAGGCAGAAAAAAAATTTGTTTTTTTGTTATTAACATTTTTTTTTTTTATTCCAAGACAGACAAAAAAAATTTAACCACAAAATTATGCATTAGGAATCAACTTATAACCCTTTATAACCCCTTATACTTATACATAAGTACATAAAAAAAGACAAAGTTCAACATATAGGAAAAAAAAAATGTGTCTCCCTCCACTGCCCCACACTAGGACCTCTCCAAGTGAGACAAATAACTGCCCCATTTTCCCCAGCCATCTGGAAGTCATCTCCTCGAAAGCTGCGACTTTACCCAACTCGGTGCACCACCCACGAAATGAGGGTGCATCAGTTGACTTCCAACCCCTAAGGATTTGCTGTCTGCCAATCATCACGCTGGTTAGGACCCAGCTTTTCATATATTTATCTCCTATATTCAGGACCACTCCATCACCCAATATACAAAGTCTGGGGCAAAATGAAAACTGAGTGTCCAGTACGTCACACACAAAATGCTGGATCCTCAACCAAAATTCCTGAATCTTAATACAAACCCAAAAAACATGGGTTGTGTCCCCATCTTCTGACTGGCATCGCCAGCAGGTGGGTGAGTCTTTAAGACCAAGCCTATACAATCTAGTGTGGATCCAGTAGAACTGATGCAAAATCTTAAATTGCATCAGATGGATCCTTGCATCTCTAGATGCAGACCTGATGCTTTTTAGGATCCTAGCCCACTCTCCCTCCTCCAATACCAAGTTTAAATCTTTCTCCCATAATCTCTTGAGAGAAAACGAAGCTCCATCCCCCAGACTCTGAATTAACAGGGATTAATACACAGAAGCTTCATGACCTTTCCCATAAGCAGTAATCACCATTTCCAAAGTATCTGCCGCTTTAGGGGTGTGTACACCACTCCCAAAAACAGTACAGAGCAGGTGGCGCAGCTGTAAAAACCTAAAGAACTGGGATCTAGGAATCTTAAAATGTTGAACCAAATTATCAAAAGATCTCAGTACTCCACTCTCATATAGGTCACCGAGTGTAGTAACCCCCCTCCCAATCCACTCTGACCAACAGAAAGGGGACTTATTAATATGTAATTTAGGGTTCAGCCATATGCTTGAGGCAACATTTAAATAAATGTCCAAATTAAACACTCTGGACACTTTAGTCCAAACCACGTGCAAATGCGAAATAACGGGGTGTGACTTAACTTCTCCAGTTAGTTTGATCGAAAGGCTTTGCCATGGTGAAATAGAGGCAAGAACTTCTTGTTCAATAAGAAACCAGGGAGGGGCTCTCTCAGGTGGAAGCGACCAATGAGCCAAATGTCTGAGACCGAATGCATAATAATAAAGCAAAATCTTGGGTAGGCCTAACCCACCTTTGTCAATCAGCCTATGTAACTTATTGAAATTTAACCTGACATGCTTACCATTCCAAATGAAGGACTTCACTATGCTATCAAATTGCTTGAAATAAGAGAGGGGGACATCTATAGGGAGAGATTGTAACAGGTAGTTGAATTTTGGAATACAATTCATTTTAATTACATTAATCTTCCCAATCATCGATAAGTGTAATGAAGCCCACCTATCCACATCATTCAAAAACCTTTTTATTAAGGGATCAAAATTAACTCTAACTAAATCAGACAAATTTGCTGGGAATAAAATTCCCAAATACTTAATGCCCTGTTTGGGCCACTGGGAGGCGCCCAGCTGGAAGGCCGTTACTGGACAGTACGCTGTCAAAGCCAAAGCTTCGGATTTAGACCAATTTACTTTGTATCCTGAGAACTTGGAAAATGAATGAATAATTCTGTGGAGGCAAGGCATAGATCTAGTGGGGTTGGAGATGAATAATAAAATATAATCTGCATAAAGCAGAAGCATATGTGCCACACCTCCCGCGATCACCCATGGAAAATCATCCTCCTTCCTTATCGCGGCTGCTAATAGTTCCAGGGCAAGACAGAACAATAACGAGGAAAGAGGGCAACCCTGCCGAGTGCCCCTATTCAGAGTAAAATAATCTGAAATTAATCCATTTGTTTGTACCGCTGCTACAGGGTGTTTATAAAGTAACTTAATCCAACCAATAAATGTACTCCCGAACCCATACATTTCCAAATGCCTTTTCGGCGTCAAGTGAGATGGCAGCGACCGTAGACTGATCATTCGCTAATGACCACATGATATTGATGAGACGCCTGATGTTATCAGAAGAGCTGCGGCCCTGAATAAACCCTACCTGATCTATATGTATAAGAGATGTCATAACCATACTTAATCGGTTAGCCAATATTTTTGACAACATTTTTCATCTAGTTGGATCAGGGAGATTAGATGGTAACTTTTACACTCACTTGGATCTTTATCTTTTTAAAGAATCAGACTGATCTTTGCTTGTGTCATGGTTGGAGGAAGCTTTCCATTCTTTAATGATTCAGTATAAACTTCTAACAAAAGTGGAGCCAGTTCTGTAGCATAAGATATAAAAAATTCAGCGGCAAAACCATCTGGCCCCGGAGCCTTGCCAGTAGGTAGGGACTTAATTACCTCATCAAGCTCCTCCAAGATTATCTTGTAGGTTATATTTTTCTGCTCAATCTTCAGTTTAGGAAGATCTAATGGTTCCACAAAGTTTCTAATATCTTCATCAGTAGACGAAGACATGGAACTATAAAGATCAAGGTAGAACTCTTTAAAGGCATTATTAATATCAATGGCTGAGGTAAAAATTTCACCACCAGCAGATTTCACTGAGGGAATGGTAGAAAAAGACTCTCTCTGCTTTATATATCTAGCCAAAAGCATCCCTGCTTTGTCCCCCGACTCAAAGTATGACTGTCTTGCCCTGAATAACCAAAACTTTCTGTGACAAAATAGTATTATATTTATATTTCAATCGGGTCAATTCTCTGAGGCTATCAGATGACATACGGCGCTTCAGCTCTGCCTCTGCACTTTTAATATTTCCTTCCAACTCCACGAGTTCTCGTGCTTTGGATTTTTTGATGAATGAGGCATACTGTATGATCCGACCCCTAAGAACCGCCTTAAGTGCCTCCCAAGCCACGCCCACAGAGGATATCGAGGACCAGTTGGTCTCCATATAAACACTGATTTCAGTATTTAACATTTGTTGGAAATCAGGATTTTGCAAAAGGGATACATTAAAGCACCAACTATATGATTTATTTTTCTCTATTTGTGGCAACACCTCTAAACTCACCAGGGTGTGATCCAAGACTAAAATGTTTCCAGTTGAGCAATCAACAACAGATGAAATGAGGGATTTGGATATCAAAAAAAAAATCTATTCTAGAAAGAATCTTATGGACTGATGAAAAAAATGTGTAGTCTCTACCAGATGGGTTCAAAAGTCTCCAAATATCTGTAAGACCAAGATTTTTACACATCCTGTGAAGCATCAATGTTGCTCTAGGGGGCTTGCACACTTTTGCTTCACTATGATCAAGGACTGAGTCCATCAAAAGATTAAAGTCTCCTCCCAAAACTATATCATGAGGGTTGCCAGTGGCTTGCAACATCCCTTCAAGATCTATAAAAAAGCCCTGATCATCAGCGTTAGGTGCATAAATATTAGCCAAAATCAGACTTTGCCCCTGAATTTCTGCTAAAACAATAATGACTCTTCCTAATTTATCATTAAACTGTTTGAGAAATTTGAATTGTAAATGTTTATTTATCAATATAATGACTCCCTTGCTCTTACTTGAGCCAACACTAAAGAAAACATGTCCACCCCATATCTTCCCAAATTTTTCAGCTTCCTGCAGGAAAAAATTAGTGTTTGAAAAAACTTCACAGTATAAAATATATAATTTTACTATCCCTGATTTTAGTGATGGATTTAGGACTTAAAATGTCTGCAAAGGCATTAAGTTGAAGCCCAACCCTGACACATTAACCAGACTAACAGGCTGCGACCTGATCCAACCTGACCAGTTCTGTCAAATCACCTGACCAATCCCGCAATTGCTGTTGTCTTATTTTCTCTCTAAGCAAATAGACCGACATGCACTGATTCTGCCTAAGCTGGTTTTAGCTGGTCTCCCAGCCTGATCATTTGGCTGGTTTTAAACTGGTTTTGGTCACTTTTCAGCTGGTCAGACCATTTAAGACCATCTTAAACCAGCTATGTTAAGGCTAGTTTGGGATTCAGCAGAATTTTATTTGATGTGACATTACTACTCATCTCTGATTTTGGCAGTTATCTTAAAGCATTTGACAGTGAAAGTGTTCTGCTAGACTGAAGGTCTGTAGAGCAAGCAGAACTGCGAGCAGATGATGTCGTGTTTCTCACTCTGTCTCTCGGTTCTTTAAATGATGTCTATTATGGTTTCCAGAAGCATATTAAAGAACAGTGTGATGTAGTGATAAACACACATAGGCCAGAAGCCCACATAGATGCGCATACATCAATAAAACGTTTCTGGGTTTAAAAAGCCACTCTGTCTTTTGACAATGTTACAAGACTTGTTATTGTAATTACAGACACATGGGATGAGTCTCCACTGTATCAGAAAGAGGGGAGGGAGGAGGTGGGGTGACAATCACTTGTTTAGTTTAATTAAAAATTATGCTATTAACACCAGGGGAAACAAACAAGCTAGCAATCTGCCCCAGCCATAGCGTGTGTGTTTGTGTCTAATGGTGAGTGTGTGTATTCTGAATACCAAGGGCAAAACCAGACTGCTTTTCAATCTCACTGTTTTAGTTTAATCAAGTTTTCCAGGGCAGTGCTAAATAATGAACACTTCTCAAACATCAGTTGTTTGTTAAAATGGAGATAGGACAGAGAGCTACTTTAAAAAAAAAATAAATAAATAAATAAATAAATTGTGTATGTCTGTGAGTGTATTTCTGTTTGTGTGACTCATCCATAATGGACTTGTTAAACAAAAAAAACAAAAAAAAAAGAGTTGTTTCACAGTCAGTTTGATGGCCCCTAGGCGGTAATAGCAATTATACAGCGATGAAAGGTCTAGTTTTTTTAACTAGCAATCCTTTTGTTGCTTAGACTTGAATCAAAGACCTTTGAAATGACGTTCACTGATTGGTGATAAGCGCCAAAACAAGATTTTTCAAAAAGTTATTTTCAGACACAATAAAGAACAAACACCTATGATTTTTTAAATGACGTTCACTGTCCTTTGTCATTTCTCTGTTCTGAAATGATTGAACAGTTGCTGTTGTTTAGCTTTGTTTAACAACATCTGACTGGTGGCACCTTTTCCCACAGGATGGATTTTTACATATGGCCTAAAATTGGTCAGTTTTTTTTTTTAGTTAATCTCCATAAACCCACTAGACTGATTCACTCTGTTCATCCTGAATTGCTCATTACACTTAATAAGCGTTCATTTGAAAATGCCTTTGGCCTGATTAAATAATTCCTATCTTTTGATTATTAAATGTGCAACATTTTCAATACTAATGGACTTCATTATTATTCGTACTTTTTGCGATGGCTAAAGCAAAACTTTTCTCACTTCTTGTATTTAAAGCAAAAAGGGGAAAGAGAATTAATAGCATAAAAAAATTATATTCAAATATATATATATTCTCCTATCCCAGTGTAAAATGCAGAATCAATTATATGCAATAATTTTCCAGCAAAAGTGTGGTAATACATTATAAACTTCATGGAGTTACTTTAGCTTTATAATTTCCAGCTATTATTGTAAATTAAAAACCTAGTATTTTTTTATTATTATTATTATTTCTTTTTTTTTTTTTTTGTAAAGAAAATGTAGCATTTAATGAAAAAAATGTGTCAGATAAATCACAAGGAGAGGAGGATGCAAGTGCAGTAGGACAGTTTTAATGAAGATAAGGCAAATATCTAATACAGACGATAGGCAAAATCCAACAGTAAGTACAGGCAGAAGGTGAGGCAATCGGCAAACAGAAATAAGCAGGCTACAAGACAAACTCGTGGTCAACAAACAGGCAAAAGTATAACAACAGAGAATCAGGCAGAATTAAGTAAGTCAAACACTAGGGAATTGAGCGTATACTTCGCAAGGACTGAATGTGACAAAGTCTCTTATGCAGTGCAGTGATTGCTGAAGTGATGTGTAGGTGTGGCTGATCAGAACTCTGGTGATTGAGATCAAGGTGGTGTGTGGGAATTTGAGTCCTGGGTGGCCATATTTGAATGCTGCTGTGACTGCTGGGAATCCGAGTTCATGATAAAATGTGGTTATATGGACAAATACATTGCTAAAAATAAATGTTATTATTTTTTGTGGTGGGAAACTACACACTTCCCCTTAAAAAATATTCTTGATGAGCAACCAATGGTGTTTGTGAGTGTACACACTGATTAACAAATAAAGTGCCTCTGATGTTTAGTACTGCCTCTCAAGTCTGTTTGAAATGCTGCTTAATGGGCATTTTGCCAAACATTATTACATAATTCGGGTCTTTAGTGCCCCAGTACAAATACCTTTCACAAATGGATCTACAATATTCCCAGATATTGTAAAATTTGCAAAGCATTTTTAGACAAATATAATAAAATAGAATAGAATACTTTCTATACTACTTATATATATATATATATATCAAAGAGATGATGCAACAAATGACAGAACAGGATTAATTACTTCCATGCTGAAATTTTTCTTTATGTTGCTTCTTCATCAAATAGCAATGTCAAATGTAAATCAAGTCAATAACTGAAACAACAGCGCCTCCTTGAGATAGAAATAACGTGTAATATGTATGTGTACACGCATTTGGGATACTGATAATTCACCACCATTGTGCAGAAAATCGACATTTTATAGTTAGTCATTGTATGAATATGGCACTCATTTGTCTTGAAATAAGCAAAGAAATATCCTGTGATATTAAAATTAAATAGATATGAAATAATCACAAAAATATGATTTATAGAAGTGCAAATATACACTCACTAAGCACTTTATTAGGAACACTGTTGTCCTAATAAAGTGCCCGATGTGGTCATCTGCTGTTGTAGCCCATCCGCCTCAAGGTTCGACGTGTTGTGCATTCTGAGATGCTATTCTGCTCACTAAAATTATTAAATAAAAGTATTTATCTGAGTTACCATAGCATTTCTGTCAGCTCGAACCATTCTGGCCATTCTTCGTTGACCTCTCTCATCATCAAGGCATTTCCGTTCGCAGAATTGCCACTCACAGGATGTTTTTTTGCTTTTGGCACAATTCTGAGTAAAATCTAGAGACTGTTGTGTGTGAAAATCCCAGGAGATCAGCAGTTACAGAAATACTTAAACCAGCCAATCTGGCACCAACCATCATGCCACATTTGAAATCACTGATCACATATTTTCCCCCATTCTGATGGTTGATGTGAACATTAACTGAAGCTCTTGACCCGTATCAGCATTTTTTTATGCGTTTCACTGCTGCCACAAGATTGGCTTATTAGATAATTGCATGAATAAGTAGGTGTACAGGTGTTCCTAATAAAATGCTCAGTGAGTATACATTGCGACACTATAGTGTATCTCGTGTCACTAAATGTTTTTTTTTTTGTTGCAATTTTGGCTTTTTTTCTTACACTATTCATAAGAGAAAGGTTGAGAAATAATAAAGAGGAGGGGGCGTAACTCGGTGAGGTCCCAGGGGCCGGTTGCACCAGCTATACGTATGTTAGAACTTAGCCTAGTTGTGGCGTAAATGGACACTAAGTCACAATTTACGCACTACTAAATATTTGAGCATTGCACCATTCAACTTAGGTAGGATGAAACCCACGTATAAACAAAATATTTTAGGCAGAGTAAATACCAGGAGTAACTGATGGAATAAAAAAGCAGAATGATATTTAATGACATCAGTGAGCTCATGTTTTGCGTGACAGGCTTCGGTCCTTTCGACATATATGATGGTGTTGGCATTTACACTCGTTTACATTTACGAGAGAGAAAAAAATGTTACTTTTAAGCGGCTCTTCAGTATGAAACCGATCTAACGGTGCCGTTTTCAGGATGTGTTGCCCGGTGTCAAGTTTCAACACATTCAAAATATATAAAATATATTAAAATGAATAAATGTCTATTTTTCCAGCCTGTTGTATTAGTATTTATTTATCACCCCTTATTTATTTTAGATAAGGTTCCTATAATATTGTTATTTACATAGGGCAAATATACTATTTATTAAATCTACTTTTATTACGTATCGTATTTTAATGGGGATATAATTTATTACAGCTGACAGTTACGTGAGCAAACAAGGTTTGAACATCAACCGTAGCGAGATAAACTGAAATGCATGGCTTTTTAACACTTCTGTGTACAAATTTGAAGGCTGCTTATTGGATGAATACAAGAAAACGTCATATTATGCGACTACGCATTACTTTACGGAGAGCTTACGACCTACTAGTTAAGTCTTGCCTTAAGAACAGGTGGTGCAACCGAATTAAGCACTGACTTAGTTACAAACTAACTAGTAGTTACTAAGCCCTTAGTGTGAAGTTTACGTCCTAACTTACGTGAGAACTTACGAACAGCTGGTGCAACCCTACCCAGGTCACTAAAAACCAGAGGTATGCTTTTAAGGTTTAATGCTATGTTTAGTGTCTATGCACATGTGTTTGTATTGGAAAAAGTGACATGTAAGAAAATTATTTGTCTCAGCTGAGCCATTTTAGGGGACTTCATTTGTCATTCAGCACTGAATCTAATTCACTGAATTGAGAAATTATAAATATAAATGGGTGGGTTTTCATGAGTGAATAATTTCAACTAAACTGACTCATTTAAATAGAATTGGCCTAAAGTCTTAGTAAGCACATTTGACATTTTATATTACATACAATTTTATGCTTTATTTTTTTTATTATTATTTCTTTCTGTGTGACTGTTTCTCATTTGTGTTTGTATTAGTGAACTTGTTGGAGTGTGTCTTCATTTATAACTGTGTGTATGTGTGTTTAAGTGTATTAGTTACATGTAGTTGAGTTCTGTTTTTTGGAAGCAAATATCATTATGCATCATCATGCTGCTCTTTCTATTTCACTTCATCCCTGCATCTCTCCTCTGCCTCCTCATCATTCATAACCCCAGCTCCTCCTCTCTCTCCTCTCCATATGCTGCTGATGGGCTCCCAGGCAAGCAGAAGGCAGACTGTTTCCCAATGTGTGTGTGTGTGTATCTCTGTGGGTAAAGGAATAGCCAGGAGGGAAATGAGAAGAGAGTCATCAAGTTGTGCAATCAGGGTGCTAAAACTAAGGTCCAATGGCTGTGTGTATGTGTGTGATTGTGTGTGTGTGTGTGTGTGTGTGTGTGTGTGCGCATGTGTGTTTCAATTCAGTCTACATAGCCTTTGTTTTTGTTTGTCTCATAAAATGCCTGTGACAACATTCTTTACTCTCCAGTGTTCTAAAACATGTTCAGATGTTCTGTCTTCATTACAGGAGTGTTATAATTGGGCTCTGTTGCTGTGACTCACGTTCACTTTAAAGACCATTAAATCAGTATTGGACTTTTGTGATATTTTGTCCATGTCTAATAGCTTTGAAACCATCTATATACTAGGGTACACTTAAAAGGTGACTAAATTAACTTTTAGTAGTTATGTACATTATGTACATTATGTAATTTAGTATTTCCCTTCCAGGAAAATAGACCAAAGATATCGATGACTCATTTTAAACTCACAGACATATGCAAACATTTGTCCAATCAAACACTTTCTAGAATGAGAATGTCCCTCACCCATTACCAGCTACTTCTGACTAGAAGTTGATCTTGATTCACATCTGTGAATCATCATCAACAAGCCCTTTGAAATGTGCTGTCCCAACTTGTTTCAGATGGAAAAGTGTCAAAAACAGAAAGGAAACTAACCTACATTTGTCAAGCCATTTCATGGGGTCTTGAACAAAAGTTACACTTTCTTACAAAACCATTTTTTGGTTTTCACAAAACCATGTCACTGTTGCCAAAAGATGCATTAAAACATTGAATTTTTACATGCATCTTTAACTATGCTTTAATTAGGAACTGTAAAAAATATAGTTCTTTTCTCATCTCTAGAATTTTAGACCCTGTGATAAAAATACTAATAGTTTTTAAATGAATTTGCTGTAATAGAAGTGTTGTGCTGTACAGATATCACTAAATTCACACACACACACACACACTCATTGTTTATATTAATGCAGCACTAGTATTGCCTGTGTATGCACTAATTATGCACAAATCTGTATAACAATGGAGTAAAATGGCTTTAGTGTTTAGTTTGTTTGCTCTTATTTTCTCTATCCTCTCCCTCTCTCTTGCTTGCCAGACATCAATGTTCTCTTGTACTTTTTTTAAAAGGTCTTGCTAACAAGTTCCTAGGCCATTATTTTGCATTGATTTTGCCTGTCAGAATAATTATACCTCGGCTTCTGTGATGGATGGAGGCAAACAACCCGTCTACACTTCCGGCATTCTGTGCTCTCTCTCTCTCCGCCCTCTGTCTCTCTGCCTGCGTTATTTACCTGCTTTAGCATGTCAGGCGGGTGAACTGTCTTCGCTGATGATATCTGCTTTCATGCGCATGTCAAATCAATGCCCTTTCATTCCTTGGAAGACACTTTTTCCACCAGCTTAAACTGAAAACAATTATTTTTGCTTTAACATTTGTATCTTTATTAAGGGAATGAGTTAGCTGTGGGTAAATGATCTGAGGTGCGAGAAAGAGATTTATGTCATTTTCTTGAAAGTATTGCATGTGGACGAGGGCCATTGGCCATATATTGCATTAATCTGGCCATGAGTGGACACAGATGCCGTCAAAAGGTGACACACAACCTTACTTTACCTGATGTTTAATACAGCTCTGAGCAAAATTACATGTGGCTGTGTTCTTTATCTTACACAATAGTAAATATAAATTTACTGTAGTTTTGCACAGTAACCATCGTTTAAAATAATAGTTCACCCAAAAATGAAAATGATGTAATTATTTTCTCACCCTAATGTCGTTCAAAAGCTGTATGACTTTCTTTCTTATGCATAACATAAAAGTATATGCTTTAATACCCCACTCCATCTTTTCAATGTGATGGCAGTTGATAGTGACTCACTTTAAGGATTAAAAAAGGACCCAAAAGTATCATCAAAGAACTCCATGCTACTTATGCATCTTATTTGAAATTTTTTAAAGGATTACTATAGCTTTTGGTGAGAAACAACCTGAAATTTTAGTCATTTTTGAGTGAAACTCTGTATGGACCAAAATATTTCTTAAAATGTTTCACTTTGTGTTCCGCATAAGAAATACAGAAGAGTTTAGGGCAACATGAGGATGAATGAATTATGAGAGAATTACTCTAACAATGGTATTTGTACTATGTACTATTCATGTCAATGTTATAATACTTTCCTGATGCCTCCTCATTACTATGGTTTAATATCTATTGTTTTAATGAAAGAAGACATAGATTCCATTACTCCCCTAATAGAATTTTACTATGAGTTATGAACATATAAAAAAATTTTCACCAGAATACAGTAGTGACTACAGTAGAGTTAAGCCGCTTTTCCACCATCTGGCTTTTCCACCATACTGTTTCTGTTATTTCTGTGTTTGGCAAAACAGTGAGAGTAGTATGGATAGTATGCCATTGTGAACACACCATAGATTCATGAGCGTGGGGCTCGTGAATCGGAGCAATGCTCGATGCATAAAATCAGTCTTTTGAGTTGGTTCTTCTCAATTAATTTGTCTAACATGCAGGCTGAATTGTTTGAAGCACTTTTTCACGCAGTAAAACAGTAACGGGATGCTTTAGAAGACAGAGAACAAAAACAACACCGAATGAAGTGGTTATTTACTTTTATTGAAACAAAACCTGCAACTTCATTCAGTCTTTTGTCAGTGATGTAGAAGGTCATGTGCAAGTGCGTGTGCAGCCTGTGAGTGATTGTCTACTGGAGGTAAAGACATGTTCTAAATAAAAGTGTATCAAAATACTAACCAGGGACTAAAAACAAAATGTTTTTCATTCGGTTCATTCTGAGCAAAAACAGTATTTTTTTCATTCCGGTTCAGAAGTTCCGCAGTCTCCTTTCCAAAAGGTTACCGGTTAGCACAAAATAAAAGAACGGTTAATAACGTTCTTTTAAAAATGATAGTACTCTATGCCAAGAGGTGGGTGAATTACCCATTGCAGTGTTACCAGATCTCGCAAGAGAAACAAGCAACATGGTCTGGAAAAATTAGCCCAAAATAAGCCCCTTGCCTCACCAAAATAAGTGAAAATAAGCAATAATTTTTTTTCCTGTGTGGTGGATTAATCAACATAGAAATCATAACAAGCAGTTAATTAGCAGTTACGGATAATTTTATTTACAGATCTGCTTCTGAGTCAAAACCTGGCAGCATCAAATCTGTATTAATGCATCATATCTTTCAGTAATTCAATGAAGACTTGGAAACAACTGAGAAATGTACTTTTTTACCTCTAATAATATTTTCCTTGTACCTGGATTAGCTGTTTGTGTATATGTAGTAATTATACATAGTTGTTAAATGTGACAACCACAACAGGGAATTAGGCAAAGAAATGTGTGATGCAGCAGTTTCCTTCAGGATCAAAGCACATGTTTCATTTTTTCAGGCAACATGAAGTGATGTAGTTCCAAAAATTTACTGTGATTAACCCTTTGACCTTTAGTTTCATTAAAAAATTATCCGAACAAAATTAACCAGTTATAACCGGTTACTAGCATTTAAAAATAAAGTTTTCACTCCGGAACAATTGAAAATGACTTTGTTCCAGTTTTCAGTTACGTTCTGCTAAAATTTTTGTTCATTTCCAGTTTTCGTTTTTGTTCCTTTAACCATTTTTAGTCCCTGATACTAACATTACATGAAAGGAATAAAAGTATCAAAAATTACCAAGCCAATACCATGTTTACTGGACATGTTCCTTGGAGTAGCCTACCATATAAATACCATGATATATTATAAAAAAAATACCAAAGTTTTACCATATTGTACCATCATTGTACCATGATACTTCCACAGCAGGCTTTTGAGAAAGGAAACTTTGATAAACTTCATCTTGTGCTGTGTAATGTGAAAGGGTGTAAATAAGTTTTATGTCCATAGTTTAATTAATGCTACACAATATATGTACCATATCGTACCACTGTCTCCTTAAGATGATTCGCTTATGTTTTTCTCTTTTGTAAGTCGCTTTGGATAAAAGCGTCTGACAAATGAATAAATAAAAATGTAAATATATGTAGGCTACTAAAGATAATGTTCAAATGATGCTTCTAAAATCACCAGAAATTAATGCTTTGGTGCTGTGTGTGTGTGACTTGAGGGTCTTGCCAATGGGTGCCAAATGGGGTAGGACTGGCACTGGCGACAGCATGAGAGGTAAACATTGGAGTGAGTGCTCTATGGAGGATTGCACTTTTTAGGACTGCTTTCTCCCCTGGTTTTTAGTCTGATAAAGCACAGTAAAGTCACAGCAGCAAAAAGGAAAGCAAGGAGAAAAAGGCAAGTAGTTTACCATCATTTGCTGAGGGTTTGTGCATGCCATCGGACACTAACACACAGAAAAGTAAAAGTTTCCTGACAAGTTAAAAAGGATATTTATTGACAAAATGTTCTGAGTAATACATTGATATTTTATATGAGTTTTAATGAGGAAAGCTAATCTACCTCCATGCCAAAAAAAGGCATGTAGGAAAATAATGTTCTATTCTATTTAAACCATCATCATAAAATCATGAAGATACACTAGACATTATTTTTTTTATTCAATTTTATTAAACTCATCTTAGCGACAAATTGATAATCATGAATCGCCATGTACTAAAGCTATTTCACCAGCACAGTTAAGCATGGTTAGCTAACAGTTATGCAACATTTTTGTAAGTGTTGATATCACTCACCCAAAGCAGTTGATCTTCAAACAAAACACCAATGAACAACTCTAACACAGAGATATTTTGTTGCCTAGTCTGTTAAACTGAATTGATTTTGTCCTCCCTTTTACCGTTCATGCAGCTTATCGCTAATGCTTACACAGTTTAGTCAGATTGTTAGGGTATATTAGTGGTTAAAACTCCCTAGAGCAAGTATCATGCCAAGTGTGTATATGTCCTTCAACAGGCCACTCTCAAAAATATAATGCTACTTCTCAGGAGAGTGTGCGCTTTTAAAGTATTCAATGCTAACAACATTAACAACAAGGTCATTCAATTTAGCCACTCTCCGGGAGCTCTGCTACTGTCTGTTATTGCAGTACATCCTTGATGTTTATTTAAAGCACACCAACAATTCTTAATAAAATATCTGCTGCTTTCAGATACAATTGTTTAAATAATTTATGAATAATTCATTGAGTGGTAATAATGTTTTTAGCCGCAAGCTCGCTGAAAGGGGGCGAAGGGCAAATGGAGAGACCATGGAGACAGTCCAGTTAGTCAGAAGAGTGATTCAAATCAAACTAGACTAAATAGAACTGAGTAAATTATATGATTTTTCTCTAAATGGTGTGTCCATTGGTGTCTGTGACATTTTGGGGCATAGTTTTTTTTTTTTTTTTTTTCAGTTTTAAAGTGACTTATGTTTAAATAAGTCAGATAGACTCTAGTAGGATTGAAAACTTTTTCATGGTCACATGTTTTCCATAGCAGTATTTACCAATAGTGACAGACATTTATATTTGGATTACCTTAATACTGTTTGCCAGTAGTGATAGATATTTATCTTCCTGAGACCCAAGTGTGACTGCTATGTGCATTTTCCATTTCCCTTTTTGATTTGTAACTAGTAGCACCTAATAAAAAAAATAAAATAAAAAAAAAATTTCTAGAGCAAATAGTTTTCCTAAAAATGTATGTCCACATTTGTGGACAGCGAGACTATGTTATGAAATTTTAAATAACACTAAGCTATAGAATGTCAGATTTTCCAAATTATTTATTATGTTTCCAGGTTATTCATGTTTTAGAGATGTTACAGACATTACAGCTAATTTTCTGTAAAGCTGAATAAATAATTCTTATTCAAAGTAATGTCCAGTAATCACCCAATCACTGCCAACCATGTTAAAATAAAATGTAGCATTTTATTTTCAATTAACATTTTTTATTGACTCAAACATATAACAAAGAAAAAAACACAACATATATACATTGAGTCATCATTTAACCCCCACTAATACCCCTCCCCCTCCCCAATCACCAACCCCACCCCGACCCACAAAGAACATCCCTGTGGTCACAAATTGAATGCACACACACACAAAAAGAAAATATAATAATCATATATAATTAAAACTAAACCTCTACCTAGCAAACACATCTTGATCCCCCAGCCCTCTGCTCGATATCTCCTCAAAAGCCACCACCCTCCCCATCTCCGCACACCACTCCGGAAATGAGGGAGCCCCATCTGACTTCCATCCCCTTAAAATAATCTGCCTGACAATCATAATACTGGTCAGGACCCAATTTTTATGTGTTCGTCCCCCAAATTTATGACCGCCCCATCGCCCAGAATACAGAATCTGGGGCAAAACTAAATTTGAGTGCCCAAAACATCACATATGACACTCTGAACCTTCAATCAAAACTGGATCTTAACACACCCCCAAAAAACATGGGTTGTGTCTCCATCTTCTGATTGGCATCGCCAGCAGGTGGGTGTGTCTTTAAGACCAAGCCTATACTATCTAGAGGGGGTCCAATAGAATCAGTGTAAAATCTTGAATTGCTTAAGGCGATCCCTTGCATCTCTAGATGCAGACTTGACATTTTTTAGAATCCTATCCCACACTCCCTCCTCCAATACTAAGTATAAATCTTTCTCACATAATCTCTTGAGAGAAGTTGAAGTTCCATCCCCCAGACTCTGAATTACCAGGGAGTAATAAACTGATGCCTCATGGCCTTTTCCAAAAGCAGTAATCATCTCTCTCAGAGTATCTGCAGCTTTAGGGGGGTGTATGCTACTCCCAAAAACAATACAGAGCAGGTGGCGCAGCTGTAAATACCTATAGAATTGAGATATAGGAATCCCAAAATGTTGAACCAAATTTTCAAAAGATCTCAATACTCCACTCTCATATAGGTCACCGAGTGTAGTAACCACCCTCACAATCCACTATGACCAGCAGAAAGGGGACTTATTAATACATAATTTAGGGTTCAGCCATATGCTTGTGGCAATATTTAAATAAATGTCCGAATTAAACACTCTGGACACTTTTGTCCATACCGAGTGCAAATGCGAGATAACGGGGTGTAACTTAACCTCCCTGTATATTTCCAAAATCTTAAAAAGATAATCCCATTCTACCATATTAAATGCATTTTCAGCATCAAGTGAGATGGCAGCGACCGGAGTCTGATCATTCACCACTGACCACATGATATTGATGAAAAGCCTAATGTTATCAGAAGAGCTGCGGCCCCGAATAAACCCCACATGATCTATATGTATAAGAGATGTCATAACTTTATTTAATCGGTTAGCCAGAATTTTTGACAATATTTTTACGTCTAGCTGGATCAGGGAAATTGGACGGTAACTCTTAAAGTCACTTGGATCTTTGTCCTTTTTAAGAATCAGTTTGCTTAGTCGTCAGTTTAGGGAGTTCTAATGTTTCCACAAAGTTCCTAATATCTTCATCAGTAGACGAAGACGTGGAACTATAAAGATCATGATAAAACTCTTTAAAAGCATTATCAATATCAATGGCTGTGGTAAAAATTTCACCACCAGTAGATTTCACTGAGGGAATGGTAGAAAAAGACTCTCTGCTTTATGTATCTAGCCAAAATCTTCCCTGCTTTGTCCCCCGACTCAAAGTATGACTGTCTTGCCCTGAATAACCAAAGCTCCACCTTCCGTGACAAAATAGTATTATATCTGTATATCAATCGGGTCAGTTCTCTGAGGCCATCAGACAACATTCGCCGTTTCAGCTCTGCCTCGGCACTTTTAATATTCCCTTCCAAATCCACGAGTTCTCATGCTATGGATATTTTGGTGAATGATGCATACTGTATGATCCGGCCCCTAAGAACCGCCTTAAGTGCCTCCCAAGCCACGCCCACAGAGGATACTGAGGACCAGTTGGTCTCCATATAAACATTAATTTCAGCCTTTAACATATGTTGAAATTCAGGATTTTGCAAAAGGGATACATTAAAGCGCCAACTATATGATTTCATTTTCTCCGTATGTGGCAACACCTCTAAACTCACCAGGGCGTGATTTGAGACTAAGATGTTTCCAATTGAGCAATCAACAACAGATGAAATGAGGGACTTAGATATATAAAAAAGAAATCTATTCTAGAATAAATCTTATGGACTGATGAAAAAAATTTATAGTCCCTACCAGATGGGTTCAAAAGTCTCCAAATATCTGTAAGACCAAGATTTTTACACATCCTGAGAACCATCAATGTTGCTCTAGGGGGCTTGCACACTTTTGCTTCACTATGATCAAGGACTGAGTCCATCAAAAGATTAAAGTCTCCTCCCAATATTATATCATGAGGGGTGCCAGCAGCTTGCAACATCCCTTCAAGATCTATAAAAAAGCCCTGGTCATCAGCATTAGGTGTGTAAATATTAGACAAAATCAACCTTTGCCTCTGAATTTCTGCTAAAACAATAATGACTCTTCCTAATTTATCTTTAGTCTGTTTGAGACATTTGAATTGTAGATGTTTACTTACCAATGTAATGACTCCCCTGCTCTTACTCGAGCCAGCACTAAAGAAAACATGTCCACCCCATATCTTCCCAAAATACAATTTTGTATTATAAAATTCTGAATCTATGTACTGATTGCCATTGTCCCATGTCTGCCAAACATGTTGAGTGGTCCAAACATCATCTGCAGCCTGAAACTGAACTTTTGGTTGGATTTTAGGATTAAATGCATTTAGCTGCATAGACAGCTATAGGATGCTGCCTTGCTCCCTTACTCAATGTTTAGTGAATGACTTAACCTCCAGTGTGCTGTCTGTCTGCACTGGTCTCAGAACTGTTCAAAATGCACCTTATTTTCATCCTAACTCCATATAAAGCCTCTGAAAGCTTTTGGATTTATTCTCAATGTGAAAATGCACAGTAAATATATAGGAATGCATTTACTAATGTTCATAAATAGAATCATATTGCACAGGGATAACAAAATTAAACATAACAAAATGTATATTAAAATGAAGCTAAATGACTCACAGATATGTTACAGTTGAAAGTGATTCAAAATAACTATACTGAGGAAATGCGGTGCCAGTGTCCACATATGTAGACATCATGTGCTGACACATGAAAAATGAACGGATTTCTTAAAGCAGCATATCAAACGAAACTAGAGATGCTACTCTTTACAACAAAACAGGTTTCAATGAAAAAACATAAAGATATTTCTTACCAGAGGCAATTTTGTTGGTGCTTAGGAGCACTTCAAGGAAATCGACGGCAAGCTGTTGTGTCACTCGACTCGGTGCGGCAGAAGTTAACCCTTTAAATGACAGTCTAGAGTCTTGTGAACAGTATTCAGTCGGTTTTTATTCATTTAAATTATGCGTTGCGTATAGCAAAGCCAAAATACAACGTCCACGCATGTGGACGCGGGGTCACCCGAGGTTATATTTGCCAAATGCTTATTATCTAACTGTTAGGAAATAGTGGGAATTGCAGAAGAGCTGTAAGCTTTTGGAAATAATTCACCACAAATAACCTGCAATTTAAAAATGGCAAATGTTTTTTTTTTTTTTTTTTTTTAAACAGACTGTGGAATGAATTGTTTAGTAAAAAAAAATAAATAAATGCATTTATGAATGAATGACTGAATGAAGGCACATGCAGTACAGTAACTTGTATTTAACGTTCTGTTATGTTCTGTGTATTTGTAATCTGGGATTTGTGTGTTTGGGGGCTGTAAAAAGACTTACAGTGTGACTTATAAATTCTTGACAGAAGATGCTTTGCAAGGGTTGTATATTAGAACCTTCTAAACTTTTTTTTTTTCTTTTTTTATATTTCACATTTTAGAGGTTGTTTACCAAAAGATTCTGTTTAGACAGCAACAATGTGAGATTCTTGTCAGAAGCAGCTTTTCTGTATTTTGTGAACAAAAAACATCAGGCCTCAGTGTAGGATTTAATTTTTATTTTGTATCATTGAATGAGCAATGTTCCTTATTCCTTTGCATAATACAAAAGAGAAGATTTGGGAATCAATTCTTGCCAGCAGCAGCAAAGGCAATTATCGTGTATGTATGAGAGAGAGGGAGAAAGAAAGAGAAAGGGAATAGGTAGAGAGAATGGGGAGATTAACTGTTCAATGTTTTGTTTGTTTTTTCCAGCTAATGTTGGGGCCTGCTTTCCGAAGCAAGGTAACCACACCCTGCCACTCCCATTTCCCTTCATGTCAGCCTGCCTTTTGCCAATCAGAGCCTCGAACTGGCCTGTCATTTTGTTTTACTGTCTTCGCCGTCACTTGTATGTCAAAGTCCCGTCTTTGCATACTGTACAATGAATGGTGTTGTCTCTGTTAGTGTCAGAAATTTAAACAAATTTTAAGGGACAATATTTAGCCCCAGGAATTGATTGCATATTTTTTTTTCTAACCATTTTAAAACAAGTTGTTCTTGTATGTGAAATACTTCAATTGAATTTCAATTAACTGAAATATAGTTTTCTATAAAATAAAAGTCAGAAATGTACTCACTTATAGCTACGTAAGTTTGATTTTATGCATTGTTGCAATGCAAAATGTGTCAGTACGCAATTCATAACTCAAAGCAGGAAGGCGTTGCATTCTCAACGTTGTCGCAAGGGGCTTATAGCGAACTGTCCTCTTCTGCTGAGAGTTTTCTCTTTCAAGTAAACTATTGTCATAGTGGAGCAACAATCTGAAGAGTATATTGCTGAGCAAGTAAGGTGAAGTCAATATATTCAAAACAACTTGACTGAATAATAACAAATCCAGTCTAATGGCACAGACTCTATCTGTAACTCAAAGGTAACTCTATCGGCCCCTTGAGTACTGAGGATTGTTACCGCCACAGTAACGCAAGGTCTGCGTACCATGTCTCACAGCTTTTACCACTGTGCCCTGATGAACCGGCCTGGCTTCATGAGTTAAGATAGAGGGAGAGAACTAATGATTGCAGTAAGCACTGAAGCTAAACGTGCATTCTGTTTCGACTCTGATCCTCAGAGGCAGTATGGGAATGTGTATGCACATGAGTGCTCCTCTGAGGTTATTTATTTTTAATGCCTTTTTCTCCTAGCTTATATAAATACATTTTTCGTGTGTGTATAAGCGATTGTGCATGCAGAGGTGCGATCCAGCTTGTGTCCTTGGGAGGCAAGAAACGGCACTTCAGATGACAAAGTCAAGACGACAGGCAAAGCAAAATGTAATCTCCTACAGAGAAATTTTGGCTCCATTCTTTTCTGTGATCTATAGCTCAGTGCTTTTACTTTTCCTAAGTTCCCTCTTTTCCTCTAAACCTGAGATCAATAGCTCTGCAGGGAGCAGCCACTCGCTCTTGTGCTCCTTTCTGTTGTATTAAGTCTAACATCTCATCCCATTTCTCTCTCTTCCTCCCCTCCACCCCTCTGTCTCCTCCACTGTTTGTCTGAATTTGTTTGCACTGTTGCATGTTTGTGTGTGATTGTGCATGATTGAATGAATGTGTGTGTGTTAATGCCACACTCCTCACATTCCTTAACTCCTACTTCTCCTCCCCCCCCCCCCCCCCCCCCCAAAAGCAGATCAGGAGCGTGGCGGAGGTCACATGATCTCCACCGATGATTTGGAGTACCCGCGCGAGTATCGGACGCTAGGAAACAGCACACGGCGCTTCTCCAATGTGGGACTGGTCCACACCTCTGAGCACCGGCACACGGTTATTGCTGCCCAGAGCTTGGAGGCCCTCACCAACCTGCACAAGGCTGACATGGAACGCAAGCGGGACGCCTTCATGGACCATCTGAAAAACAAGTACCCACCCCAGCACTCCCTGCCACCCTCTCCATCCCCCTCACACAGCAGCATGAGGGGCAGCTCCGAGAGAAGCGCTCGAGAACAGGTTTGTACAAGGCTCACTGTGATTCGCCAAGTAGGATGTGCTAAACATTTTTGTTGTCTAGAACAATATTCGAGACAATTATAATACATTATTAATATATTTAAATATTTCATATAATTTATATTTATTAAAAAAAATTATATATATATATATATATATATATTTCTTTATTTATATACAGGGTTGGGGAGTAACGGAATACATGTAATGGGATTACGTATTTAAAATACAAAATATAAGTAACTGTATTCCACTACAGTTACAATTTAAATCATTGGTAATTAGAATAGAGTTACATTCAAAAAGTATTTTGATTACTGAAGAGATTACTTTGCATTTTATTGTCATTTGTTTCATTTAATATTTAGTCCTTTAAGATGGAAAACATTTATACATATAAATGATACGATCCAAAGGGCATTTGAACAGCGGTGAAACACTTTCTTATGAAGTGTTACATTCATACGAGCAGACAGAGAAGTACAGTTTGAAGTAAGTTTGGAACAGAAGAAATAGAAATAAACCTTGTGTAAATTGTCAGCTTTATGCTAAGCTAAAATGCTATTTCTAGCCATTTTACATGCACATGTTATCAGGCACAATCATATTTGTTTATCAAGAAAAATTCACGTTGGATCATAATTTATTTTTTCTAGTAAGACCTTTGATATTAGGGCAAAAATCTTATTCTTGATAATAATTTTTGTATTGTTTTCCTGTAAAAATATCTAAAAATCCTTAAAACAAGATCAGTTAGATTTATCTTGTTTTAGAAACAACACTGCATAAGATATTTAGGTTTTTCAGAGAATGTATTTTTAACATGTGTATTTTGTCTTGCTGTACTGTCAGAGATTTTATAGTCAAAACATGTGAAAAAATCTACCAGTGCTGAAGAAGTAATCCAAAGTATTTAGAATACGTTACTGACCTTGAGTAATCTAATGAAATATGTTACAAATTACATTTTACAGCATGTATTCTGTAATCTGTAGTGGAATACATTTCAGAAGTAACCCTCCCAACCCTGTATATATATGACTATTTTTCACTGTTTCACATGGGATTGCCCCACACACTGTGAAATCTCATTGGTCCAAGGTCCTAATCCTCAAACATGTACTGTACAATAAACATCAAATATCTTCATATTGGCTGTGATGGCGTGGCATTATGCAGCAGTTTTGCGTTCAGTATGGACTGACAAATTGCTTGTTGCTGGAAACTTGTATAGTGCCTTCTTGGTGTAACATGGTGAAGGGTTAGGAGGACTATGATTGCCTGATGTTGTTTCAGGAACAACAAAGGATGTTGAACCAGAAACATCTTGTATAAATTACTTTTAAACATGGACACACGTGGCTTTGAAATTATACCCATCTTAGAGGTCTTTAGAAGGGGACCATTGGCAAAGAGATACATAGAGCCTACAAATACATAATCTCCTCAGTCACTGGTAGTATAGACTGCCCTCTCCTTTCACACAGCTTGAGAGAAACTGTCAAAATGACAGTGAACCAGACATGTACAAACATTTTGTTCTGTTATTCAAAAAATCCCATTCACATGCTGGAGGATAGTGAAAGCGCTGTCGCACTGTGAATGGAACAGCTGGTTCTTATGGAAGAGGGTGAAGTAATGTTGATTCCAAATATGGATGATGCATCAAGCCATCATCAGCCAATCAGCTGTGTTCATGAGAAAGGGAGAGAGAGAGACACAGGTAACAGGAACATTTACCCTAAAGTCATTTAAAATGTTCTTTTAGAGGGATGAGTGTTTAAAAAGAAAATGTATTGCTTCAGTCCTCTAATTATACCAATCATCCCTTTATCTCTCCATCTTTATATCCCCTATGAAAATTATTTAACCCTATGGTGCATGAATTATTCAATCTTAATTTTTATCTTAATGCTTTATTTTGCTTCAAAACACTCTTCAAACCCATTCCTAATCCTTTTTTTTTTTCTTTTTTCTTTTTTCATTATACATTTTGAGAAAGTTGTGCTGTAAAGAGTGGTAATCTGCAATTTTTACCTTAAGGAGCTATTTCTACCTTATCTAATGCTTAACTACCTGAGACCCGAGCGTGACTGCTGTGTGCATTTTCTATTTCTCTTTTTGATTTGTAACTAGTAGCGCCTAATAAAAATGCAAAAAAAAAAAAAAAAATAGAGAGCAAATAGTTTTCCTACAAATGTATGTCCACATATGTAGACTTTGGGACTAAGTTGTGAAATTTTAAATAACATCAGCCTATAGAAAATCTAAGTTTTGTTATCAAATTGTTTATTATGTTTCCAGGAGTGTTGGTTATTTATGTTTTGAGACGTTACAGACATTACATCAGAAATTAGAATAAATTATTCTGATTCAAAGTAATGGCCAGCATCATTCAATCACTGCCAACCTTGTTAAAATAAAATGTAGCATTATAAATTCTGAATCTATGTCCTGATTACCATTGTCCCACGTCTGCCAGACATGTTGAGTGGTCCAAACATCATCTGCAGCCTGAAACTGAACGTTTGGTCGGATTTTAAGAGTGAATGCACTTAGCTAGATAGACAACTATAGGATGCTCCCTAATCAGTGGATGACTTAACCTCCAGTGTGCTGTCTGTCTGCACTGGTCTCAGAACAGTTCGAAATGTACCTTATTTTCATCCTAACTCCATATAAAGCCTTTGAAAGCAACATGTTTCAGCTTTTGGTTTAACCAAAAGGGTAAATATAGGGTTTCTAGGAAAATATGCAATGAAGTACACATTAGTGTACGTTGTGTTTGTCAGCGTGGCGTTTTGCGATAAATCGATCAAACTGTAATTTTCTATGATTCTGTCGGGAAATACATGTGCGTGACATAAATATGCAGTGAATACATGAGCGAGAGAGAGAGAGGATTGGATCAAATGAGAGAGAGAAAGTAGGGGAGGTTGGGTGAGAGACAGGTGGAGTCCATGGTTGCTAAGGCAACACCGCACTTATATGGAAACTGGTGATATCATATTGCAAAGGTCAGGCTGTAAAGAGAGAGAGAGAGAACAAGGAAGAAAGAGAGAGAGAGATAGACAGAGAGGGTGAAAACGTAAAAGCAGAGAGAGAACCGATAGAACAGGAAAGGTTTTGAAATATCCACACCTCTTAAGCGAGACACATCACTGGAATTCCTCATTTATTTCCCTATCAGCAGCCTTTGCCATCGGCACGGGAGGAAAATGGAAAGGGGTAGGGGAAGTGAAGGAGAGGGGGGACAGATGAGTGCAACGGTGCGCAAACGGCGACAGGAGAGTTAATTACCCTCTGCCAGTATTTTCCGCGACTTCAGCAGTGAAGAGTTAAAGCAGGCAGCCAGTAGCCAGCCGATGCTGTAATGAATTAAATAAAGAACCCTGCCGTTGCATGTTCCGGAGAGATAGATAGAGAGCAATAGCAGGACGAAGAGAATGAGTATTCTGTACACCTGAGAGCCAGCTGGCAACATTGACTGAATGAAGGCATCTCGTTAGTGTGCTTGTGTGTGTGCAGGGAGTACGCGCACACTCACACACACGCACACAGGTGCAGGTGAGATTCACGTTGATGGCTTTTATTTGTTTGGCTATTGTGAGCGTGGTTGTCGTAGTGGCAACAGGTAGATGGACAGTTCCTGTGTTTGTCTTGCAGGCGTGTATGGCTGAGTGTAGGTATTTATGTATGTGTGCATGGATCTGTGTGTTATACCGCCTGTAAATAATGTTTTTGTGTGAATTGTTTTTGTGAGAGAAGTAAGGGAGAATGTATGAATGGATGCATTTGTATGCATGCGTGCATGTATGTGTGAGAGAGAAGGAGAGGGCTGTTTTGCATGCAGATCATGTGGTGTATAGCTTCACTAGGCTTCTGTCTTTCTGTCAGTAAACCTGCAGCTCCAGTGGACACTGGATGTAAACTTGCTGGTTAGACAAATGTTTCTCAGGTGGAGACTAATGCTGGTCACAGGACCAGATGCAAGTATTTAGGCCTGATTGTTGTTTGTAGTGCACATTAGGGATTTTATTAGTTGACAAAGGTAAAGTGTGTTGTAATGCTGATGTATAGGTAGACATGGTGGCATTTGAGCTACAAACATGCCACTACTTTTCTGTTGCTTGCTGAAGGTGGTGGATATAATGGGGCTATACTGTACACTTTTAAATATTTTACTTTTTCACCCTAAAGTCCACTTACAACGCTAGTCAAGGTTTCTTGCACCAAAAATTTTGTAATTTAGTAGTACATAACCATTTTCACTCTTAGAATTAACCTGCCTGTTTATGCTAAGGTACTTTTACAACTTCTGTATGTAAATTACCTGTGTTGTGATTGGCTAACAACAATATACTGGCTTATCAGGACGGGCCAAGCTGCTAAATAAATGGACACATGTTAAAGGTGCCATCATTCATTTTTTGCTAATTAAAGAAGTGAATTGTAAATGAAAAACTACATAATTATTATTTTTTAAATCACTTTAAAATTAGATTAAATCTTGCCGGTGCAATGTTGAGCTCGCATGACCAGCTGACCATGAATTTGGCCAATTTCCCTGTTAGTCAAGACAAGCCAAAGTTTATTTATATAGCACATTTAAAAACGACAGAAGTTGACCCAAAGTGCTGCACAATTTGAACTACATAAATATATAAACAAATAAAAAATATAAATGTACATTTTAATAAAACTCAATTTGGTCAAAAGCTAAAGAATAGAGATGAGTTTTTAAGCTCGATTTAAAAGTTTGAATAGAGGGAGATGACCAAATGTGAAAAGGCAGACTATTCCAGAACTTCGGAGCCACCACAGAAAAAGCCCTATCCCCTCTAGATTTGCACTTAACAGATAAAAGAGGCTGATCACTTGACCTAAGCAACCAAGGAGCAGAGTATGGGTGAAGAAGTGTAAGTATTGGGGAGCAAGACCATGGAGGGCCTTAAAATCAATCCTAAACTTGACTGGTAGCCAGTAAAGAGAGGCTAGTATGGGAGTGATGTGTTCCCTTTTCTTGGTTCTTGTCAAAAACCTAGCTGCAGCATTTTTAACCATCTGTAAACGCAAGAGGGATGATTGGGACAGACCAAAGTAAAGAGAATTGCAGTAATCAAGGTGAGATGTAATCAGTGCATAAACTAAAATTTCTACATCCTTTTAGGTTGAACTTTGGCTATAGATCTCAAGTGGTAAAAATGACTTTTTATAACAGCACTGGTCTGTTTTTCTAAATTTAAAGATGAGTCAAATATAATGCAAAGATTTTTAGCAAAGTTATGTACATTGGCAGCTAATGGACCTAAGTGATTACCAAGCCCAGCAATGGAAATGGGAGAACCTAGAGTAATAGCTTCAGTTTTTGTTTTATTGGATGCTTTAATTAAGGAATATGTCACAAATATGTCTTTTAAATAGGGTATTTCTACTATGGCATCAGTAACCGAAAGCTTTTGTCCGATGCTGCATCAAAACAAATAGGTGTCAGTAAAAAGTAAAAGACCTTCATTGTATCGGCCAGCAAACCATAAACAAAAAAATTTACTGGGTGCACCTTTAATGTGTATATGGTTATTAAATAACCAACCTGGTCTCATGACAAGTCGTAATAATAGAACAAGATTGCGAAATCATACACAACTGTTCGACTTTTACTCCCATGGAATAGAGAACAAACAAACATTTATTAAAAGTTTAACCTCAAATTCAACTAAATATATATATTGAGTTTAACTATTATATTTAAAACATTATTTAAACAGTTCTGAAAATAATAGGCAAAGTATATAAAAAAATAAAAATATCAAGAATCTTTTTTAGGATTCTCTGATATTTGTCAAAATTGCCAATAAAGCAGACATGACGTATTAGTCTGTAATTACAATGGAGCAGTTTCTGAGACCAAAATTCGAATCCTTAAGTTTCAGGGGTCAAACCCAAAAGACGACGAAGTTTAGAATGAAATTTACATGGACAGGATCAGCTGATGCACCACGACCTTTGTGTCATTTGTCAGGAGATTTTAGCTAATGACAGCATGCGATCTGCTAAACTTTGCAGAAACCTTGACACCAACCATGCTGAGGTAGCAGGAAAGCCTCCTGAGTTTTTCCAAAGAAAACTTCAAGCCTTTCAAGGTCAGAAAAAAGTTGTTGGAGAATTTGTCAAATTAAATGTAAAGGCCACTGAAGTTTCATATCACGTTGCGCTGCGTATTGCCGTACATACCATCTTCTGACTGGTTTGACTGAGATGGACCGTTATTGGAATTTCTAATTATTATGTTCTTTTTTTATTGTTGTTGTTGCTAGGAACTAGCATTGTTTTTGTTCCATTTTGCACCATAATATCAAACAATTGTCTGAAAATCTGTTCAGATGAGTTTGTGTGGGGGTGGGGGGTGCCATCCTGTACGTTGTGTCAGAAGGGAGGCCCACTGTCTTTGACTTTGAAATCTCCTGGTCTATAGCAATTATGATTAGTTTAAAAGTGTTTTAAAGACAAAGTAAAGTTTTCCACAAAAAAATAAATAAAAAAATAAAATAAAATGAATTGTACTTTTGACAAATATGTTAGATTTGATGTACACTTAAGATTTTTCACTGGCCTAGAAAAAGCATTTTTATGTTTAGATCAAATTACTGGCCGAATTCTACTAACTTTAGCTCAGTAACCCCTGTATTATCTGACACTTTTGGCTTTGGAATAAATAAACCATTGGTGACAAATACACCTATAAATAGGGTACTACTACAGTTGCGTCAGCAATCGAAAACTTTTGTGAAAATCAAGCTGTTGCGTGATGCTGCATCCAAGCTGATACGTGTTGGTATGAAGTCCAAGAACACTGTCATATCAGCCAGCAAAACATATAGTTAAGAAAAAAAAAAAGCTTACTGCACCTGTGTATGTAATGTGTCTAAGGAGTTCACAGACTATGCATTTTATGCTAGACAAAATCAAGTCTGACATAAGATTACAAGATTGCTTTGGTTTGAAAATGCTGCTAGGGGGACATAAATATTAGGTCCTTAAATAGGCACTTAAATCCAAAGCTGTTCCCAAGGTACACTTTATCCCCCTGGATTGGCCATTTTTGAGAACTGCACAAAAGGCTTTACTTTGTCCAGGCTAAAGCTCAGATCCAGAACACCTCCTGACAGCAATGCGTCCATCTGCCACTGAGTAGTACCTGTCATCAGGTAACCTGTTCCTCTATCTGACCCACTTCTATCTGCAGGGGCACAGGGAATCAATTATTACAAGAGCCAGGGCACAGAAACCAGTTTAACCTGCTCTATAACAGAATAAAGGCTGGATCATCGGAGAAGGGCAGGTCAGTTTCCCAGAAATCAACCTGCTGTAAAAACAGCTCAAACCAGCCTAAGGCGGTTAGCTGATCTCACAGACAGGACAAGCTGTTCAGACTGGTCTGTTTAGAGAGGGTTTGGGCACTTGTCAGGCTGGGAGACCAGCTAAACACCATCTTAGCCAGGTTGGGAGACCAACTAGACCAGCATAACACCATGTTTTCCAGGCTGGGAAACCAGCTAAAACAGCAAATCACCTTAGGCTGGTTTAAGTTGAATTTCAGCAGGGCAGTAGCACAAATACACCAACTGCTGTTTTATATTTTCTTTTTGGAGAGAAGAGAAGGTTGACCCTGGTGCAATGTGTGTATATGCTGGTGTGTTAGCTTTTGCTGTGTGTGTGTGTGTGTGTGTGTGTGTGTGTGTGTGTGTGTGTGTGTGTGTGTGTCTGCGATTGTGATCCATAAGGCAACCTAGTCTCATAGAATTAACATTATTATAAAAGATTTTTTGCAAACTGACATTTACATGCCAAACTCTACATTTCGCTGCAGTTTCCTGGTGAAATGAACACTAGAGGTGTTAGAACAACTGTGTGTTTTATTTACTTTCACACAAATAACGACTACAGCGGTTGATTATGAATTTATAAACACTTATTTTTTACTCTATTACTCGCACCCTGCTATGTTGCGATATCGAAACACCTTTACCCTAACACATCATTTAAAAAAACAATACATTTTAACACTTGTATTATAGACCCACCTACATTTACACACATATTAAAATGTGATTAACTTCCACAGTAGCTCACCTAAAAGAGTTGGACTTTGGACTCGGAAGACTGCGGCCCGAAGCCAGTCAAGCACACAAGCTGACACGTGAGGCGAAAGTGTCATAGAATCGACACGAGATGACATTGCTTCAAATTAATTCCTTTCATGTCGTATTTCATTTTAAAACACTGTTGGTTAGGTTTAGGTGTTGGTTAAGGGTAAGGATGTCTCATCTGTTCACCTCTCATTTGCTTTTTTAAAACACTATTGGTTAATTTAGGTTCAAATGTTAGGTTAGGGAGGTACGTTACTCATTAAAACCCCTACTAATATTCTCCTGAAAAACCTTGTCTGATTACGACACTTTCACTCGCTTTTGGCGCCCCCTGCTGGACAGTCCAAAAGGAAACTGCAGCTAACCGTGCAATGAAGCTCGTAATTTTGTTTTGCAAAAATTTTGCTACAGTCACGTAATATTCATGAGACCAGGCTGCTATAAGGACAGGTTTGTAGTAGTGCTAATTAGGGCTGCATTTAATCTCTGCATTGATCTCAAGTTCAATGTTCAGTAGATGAACTACTCGCAGGGCAAAGCAGGTGAACACACTAAATATATTTTACTAGGGGTGTAATGCTGAACAACTGCTATATGAGTAGTGAGTTATACACTATGGACTCATACAGTATATGCTTACAATCTTGTATGTGGGTTCAACAGCATTTTGGCTTTTGTTTAAAAATATATTTAGCTGATGTTTAATTTTTAACTTGCATTGAACTCATTAAACAATCAATAATGTGTTCATGGCATCCATCCAGCTGAAGGTCTTCTAATGAAGTGTTTAATGAAGCAAAATACTCCGAAACTTGGCCTTGATCTTCTCCAAGACGAGTGTGGGCATGGTGGCATCAAATATTTACAAGTTTTAGCATTGTACATGACATGTTTGCCTTGAAATTAAAGATTAGTTTGATATTAAATTTGTAAATGTTTATAGGTCACAAGCTTTTCTATAATGTATAAGTCTCCCTCTGCAGATGTGTGTGCACAAACATACAAACACATACTCTCATATAGTCAGTTCACTATGTAGTCTAGACTGGCAAATGAAATCATAAGTCTTGATCGATCAAAATAGGGTTCTTAAAATAAGAGTCAGTGTGCTAAGTTTTATCCTAAGAATGCGTGTTTGTGTGTGAGTGTTAGCATTTTTTAGGTCTTTGTCATTTAAATTTGTGTGTGTCTACAACTGTAGTTTGGGGACAGAAGAGTCCACAAAAGTGATCTAAATCTGACAAAACTTCCTTCCCTTTGTGGTCATTGGAAGTTGTCTTTGGGCTAGGGTGTGTGTTAAGGTATGTCTATAGTGACTATAATAAGCTTTATATACAAACCATATGACTAATGACCTCCCCATGTTAGGGTTAGCGTTAAGTTTAGCCAACCTGAAGTCATGGAATTTACAATATCTGTTTTCCCCGTAAAGGCAAGATCTGCTCTGACCCGCCTCGACAAAACACATGAGCGCACACACAGACCATTCATACTCTGTTATATTCTACATTGTTTATTTTAGAGGAACTGAGACAGACACCAAGAGAGAGAGATCGTTAGAGAGAAAGCGACAGAAAGAATGTGACCCAGAGCGGCAGACAGACAGAGAGACATTAGAATGCTAATTTAGCTAGTATCATCTTTGTGTAAAAGTGAAATTCACAGATGAAATGGGAGAGGTAGGTGAGAACACTGTAGACAGCTGACCAATTTTAGTATGATTGATAGGTCTGGGAAAGTAGCCAAGGAATGAGACAGAGGGGATCTGTTTAATTAATTAATTTCTCATTTGCTGCAATCCAGTCAGTCAGTCAGAGCAGCTGATGGACGGCTGCAAGATGAATAAGGATAAATCCTCTAAATACTCTCCTTTAGATGGCCAACCAATACAGAAAAGCTCCATATGACGACTCAGACCGAAGGAATCATCATGTTCATACAGCTGCAGAATACAGTTGTCAGTCCTGTATTTGATTGCTTAATATGGTTACTTTCACACACAGTTTGGTTATTTACAAGTGTGACAACCGCATTTTATAACCAAACTGACACTTGTAAATTTTCAGGACTCACAACCACATTTTCGGCAAACTCATGCTGTGTGAATGGAACCGTATTGGACAACTAGTTGTCAGTAATTAAGCAATATCACATGAGCAAGACTGCGATATGGCCCTACATTAGCACTGCTGTGATTCGGCAGGCATGAGGCTGAATGCCGTAGGTAATCACAGCAGTGCTTATTTAGGGCCATATAGCATGACTGCGATTTGTGATATTGCTTATATACAACAGTTCAATGAACATGTACATTGTAAAGAATTTGAAAAAAACGCATTTGTGCATGGAACTACATTCTTTCGCAACGGATCAGAATCTGCCATTGCTGGTTCAAACCAAATGATGCATCCAAGCCTCTCAAAAACATCACTTCAGAAATATTAGCATCATGGCTTGGGCTGTTTCTAACATGTTATTGGAGAAACAAGGATGTGTGTGTGTGTATGTGTGTGTGTGAGAGAGAGAGAGAGAGAGTTTTTGAGTTTTACAAACATTTTATTAAAACAGTTGTTCAAAAATAGAACAACACACTACATAATTATAACTACCTTAATTCACATATAAATAACAAATCATCATTAAGTACAGAACACATACCGACATCATAACACCATTCAGTCTTAAAAACATTAATTGCATTCATCAGTTTGTAATAATTAAAATCAACAAGAATTCTTGATTTGAACATATTTTTAAAAACTGATACAATGTGCTGTCCATTTTCCTGTTCTATTTTATTTCTTCTGGAAATGTAAATCGCAAGTTTGGCTTGACCAACAATAAAGTTCATTAGTTGACACTTATATTTCTGTAATCTACTATACTTGAAGCCCAGTATGAAACATTGCTTTGTAAAAAAAAAAAAAAAAATCCCTAATAAAGAAAATGAAAAGTCTAAGAGATCAAAGAGTGGAGAAAGTCTGTCACAATTCATAAAACAATGAAATATTGTTTCTCTCTCTGAACAGAAAGGACAATTATCACTTATAATGGGATTCATTTTAGTCACAAAAGTGTTAACAGCTATAGCACCATGCAAGATTCTCCACTGAAGATCATCTGCCCTTTTAGTCAATGGTGGTTTGTATAGTACTCTCCACTCTGGTTTAATTTCCTCCACCACTCCCAATTTGTCTCTCCACACTGTGTAAGCTCTGTCTTTTAACACATGTTTATTGATTACCTTCACAATACATCTGTATAGCACCTTTCCTTTAACTGTACAAAAATCAACATATTCATTTTTACTCAGACACAACAGTGGACTATTGTAATTGGGTTTTTCAAGATCAGGTATAATTCTGATGTCTGGGAAAAAGCCATTAGCATCAGGGGAAATATCGTCCATACTGTATCTCCCGAGTAGAGCTTTCTCTTTTGAGTTTAAAACCTCATCCAGTTTGTCTAGAAACGTTCTAGCAAATCTCACTGATCTTATACCCAGATGTAAAGCTACAGTTTCTGCGTCTTTTAGTCCAGGTCCTGCTTTGTCAACATTATCTTTCAATTGTAGTAATTTCTTTGACAAAAGTAAGTCTTTAAGCCCTGGAATGTCATCTCCTGACACATCGAGGCGACCTCCAAAAACAACAGGTTCCTCAAGCAACCAAAAAAGTGATGTAGCTGACTCTATCCACTGATGCTTAAAAAGTCTCCACACTTTAAAAAGATTTTGATAAAAATAAGGTAATCCAGTAAAATCCAGAAAAGTATGATCCATTAAGTACAGTGCAGCATGAAGTCCCAATCTGCTCATCCCACGTAAAATGCTTTGTGCAAGTGGCTTCCACACTAGACTTTGAGGTCCCATTAGTAATCTCTGAATGAACTGTAAACGATAAGTTGCCCCTCTGTTGACAAGATTAACCAGACCTTGACCCCCTTCATCTCTTGGCAGGAAAAGAACACTGAGGGATCCAGTGCAAATTGTCCCAGAAAAAATTTACCATCTCTCCTTGAAGCTTTGGTAAAATCCAACAGGCGGATCTACACAAGCAAGTTTATGCCATAGAGAGGATCCCACCAGGTTGTTGATTATAAGTGTGCGACCTCTATAAGACAGTTGGGGAAGTAGCCATTTCCATTTTTGTAAACGTCCTTTGATTTTCTCAAACATACAATCCCAATTCTTTTGAACATAATCATTATTACCTAAAAAAATTCCAAGGTATTTTAATCCACATTTCTTCCAGATTAAACCTCCAGGTAAATTGGGAGGTCCTCTATTCCAATCACCCATTAAAAGGGCCTCACTTTTTTCCCAGTTGACTTTTGCAGAAGAAATTATTTTAAACTTGTTAACAATAAGCTCCAATTTTTTAACATCATCAGATCCAGATATAAGAACAATTACATTGTCAGCATAAGCAGAAAGGTGTAAAGAAACATTACAGTGTGGCATAGTAAACCCAATTAACTCTTCTTAATTTATGAAGTAGAGGTTCAATGGCCAGCGAGTATAACATTCCTGACATAGAACATCTCTATTCGATAATATTTTATAATCTGCACACAAAAGAGATATCGGTCTCCAGTTACTTATGTTTTGGAGATCCCCCTTCTTGGGTAACAGAGTAATTACGGCCCTTCAACAGCTTAGTGGTAGCAAGCCTTTGTTCAAACTATCATTAAGAACAATAAGGAGATCTTCACCAATCACTGGTCAGAAAATTGTATACAAATCAACAGGTAGCCCATCGATGCCAGGAGTCTTCCCATTATCCATACCCGTCAGAGCTGCGTATAATTCATTTAGTGACAGAGACTGTTTAAGCATAGTATTAGACTCCTCATCTACCTTTGGAGGATCATTAAAAAAAGTTGAGTCCTCATTTTCTCATTGAGACAGTTCACATTTATATAAATCTGAGTAGAATTCAACAGCACGTTTGCGTATTTCACTAGGCTCAGTAAGCTCTTTTTCTGTGTCAGAGTGTAATGAGTGAATGATACGACTTTTGACCGTTTTTATTTTTTCTAAATTGAAAAAAATTTAGATGGTGCATCCGTTTGTGTGATACTTTGAAAGCGTGAACGGATTAGCACCCCTTGTGCTTTTACACCCAATAAGCCAATTAACTCTTTTTTGGATTTACTGCTTTCAAAACATTCACTACAACCTGTAGAAGCTGTTGTACCCAAATGTTCCACTATTTCATTTTCTAACTCCTTCATTGACTGGGCAATTTCCTTAGTAACATTAAGAGTGTACTCTTGACACAATTGTTTAATATGAACTATGCCACAATCCCACCATTGTTGTAAGGAAGTATAAAACTGTTTTTGTTCTTTAAAATTTTCCCAGAACAAATTAAAAATGTCAGTAAACTTCTTATCATTTAAAAGTGACGTATTAATATGCCAATAAGCACTTTTTGACTTTACAGAATTAACAACAATATGACAAATAACTGAACAGTGATCAGAAAAACTGACTGGAATTATTTTGCAGTCTCTAGCGAGATTTGCTTGAAAATTAAACACATAAAACCTATCAAGTCTTGCCATAGAAATAAGATTATCTCTACTATGTGCCCAGGTATATTGTCTGCTCTTATGATGCACATTCCTCCAAACATCACATAAATAAAAAGTGCTTATTAATTGTGTGAGAGCTTTTTGTGAGTCAATGTGTGGCTCTAAGTGATTCCTATCTTATTTATCATTTTCTGTACAGTTAAAATCTCCACCTAGGAACAAAAGTTCTTCTAAATTTAAGTCTTTCAAAACAGTACTAATTGTATCTAGAAAAACAATTATTTCAGCCCCCTACATAAATATTTTAAAAAGTCATTATAACACTTTCAAACTTGGCTTTGACTTTTAAAAAACGGCCTTTAACTATTTCTTCTATTTCACAAGAAATTGGTAGTGAGTTCCTAGAAAATAAAACAGTTACACCTCCGCTATTAGAAGACATATGATGGCATATGATTGAGAAAAATGTGACCATCCCATTCTCTTTTAAATCACTATATGATTCTTGAATGAAGGTAACATAAATACGCTTTTGTTTTATAAATTCAAACAAACACATTCTCTTCTGACTGTCTCTGGCACCATTCAAATTGAGAGTTCCAATTTTAAAATCTCTCATATTAAATTGTGTTTTAAAGAAACAAAAATAAATAAATGAAACAGTCAGAAAAGCAAAGACTTCTACCAGAAAAATAAAATGACACCATATTTTGTTTTTCATCTTAAAGGATTTGCTTTTTAAGTTTACTCACAATTTTCCTAAGACGGCAAAGGCACCTTCTTTCATTAAAAACCTTGCGTCTTTAAATTTGAACGGTCAGGGAAGTAATCCACAACCTGAGCTCCAGGTAGACCTTTAGTCTCTTTCAAAAATTTGCTAATTTCCTCAACTTTACTGCCATTTCATTTTGTGATGAAAGATAAGAACAGTCAGAAGTATTAGAATCCGTAGAATCACCATCATTGTCTGAGACTAAACTTTCAGGACAAGCATGTATCAGATGGCCAATTTTGCCACAACCAAAGCATTTCATTATAATTTCAGACGTAGCATAAACTGTATAGTTAAAGCCCTCGACTTTAACATTAAAGGACAGGTTAAGCTCGTCAGCATTGTTTTTCAGAATCATATAGACCTGTCTCCGAAAAGACACTACATGTTTCAGCAAGATGTTTTGCAGCCAAGAGCAGTTTTCCTAATGGGAGAGACTATCTTACCAAAGCAAGACAATTCTTTAGCAATACTTGAATCAGAAACAAACGGAGGGACGTTCGACAGAATAACCTGTCTGGAAGGGCTACTAAGAGGGAGTACAGGTGTAAGCACATCATTAATTACGACTCCCGTTTGAACAACCTCATTAGCTTTTTCGATCTAATTTAAAAATAAAACAATCACGTTGTTCATCATAGAAGTGGAAACAATGGAGTTATAACCCACCACATTACCAACCACTAAAACACACTCCTCAACACTGGTTTTACATAAAATTTTAATCCCATGATGCCGAGTTAGACTATCACAACTCGTAACACCTGGAGCAGTCATGCTTCCCGGTAAAAAAAGATGCCGGGAACAGACACCCACAGCTTTCTCTAATGAAAAACAAAACTAATTTTTTTAAATAACACACAAAAAAACATAAAAAAAAACAATACAATAACACACAAAGTTAGAAAGAATCACATGCAGACTCACCACACGCTCCACTCACTCGCTCAGCAAACACTCGCACATGCGCACAGAGAGAGAGAGAGAGAGAGAGAGAGAGAGAGAGAGAGAGATGGAGTGTGTGCGATCACCTGTTGATGATGCTGTTAGTCAGCTTTCTGAAGATAATGTAGTTTTGGAGAAATGCATCTTATTTTCTCAGTGGAAAAATAGCCGTCCAAGCAGGGGTATTCCTCTCTATTTCGCGGTAGCCGGTGCGCAAGTGTCTTTCACTATAGAAACCGCAATCTCCTCCGCCATTTTGTCCTGTAAGAGGTAAGTGCTTGAGTTTGTGTAATTAATCAGTCTGTTGTGTCTCTCAGCTGTGATGAGCCTTAATGCTGAAGTTGCTATTTCCTAGCTTTGGTAGTGTAGTAGTAATATGAGCGATCACGGAGTGTTGTTAAATATAAACACTGAGTGATGCTGACTCACTTCACGTCACCAACTGGCTCATATTACTTGCAAAAATAGTCTTTTGCCTCCACCTGCTGGCTAAAATAAGGTATGTCACAAAATTAAATGTAAAGAGACAGATGGCTCTTAACACATCTGCACTGCTCTTACACTTCAGTTTAGAATGGCACGAACACAAGCAGAGTGATACACACAGTGAAGGGTCCGAGTGCTGATGGTGTGAGATCATCAGTACTAATGAAACGTCTCTTGTCCAATCAGATTCAAGGACCAGAACCAACTGTTGTATATTGTCATATAATATGAGATCCACGCTGCACATGCCTGATGTTAATCATGAGTGGTTTCGGTAACTCATGGAGACAAAGATATAAGCTGTGTGTCATCCGAAGGTCGAGATGCTGCCTGCAGATGCAAACCGCATGACACAAAAGCTGCGCTCTGCACTTGGTTAAAAAGCATTCAAAGCAGCTGTCAGTTAATTATGATCTGATTGATGGACTCGTTTCGACTCGTTTATTTAATAACGAGGTGTAAATTGTGATAAGACATGCCAGTGTTATGGACATCGCCATCTTTGATATTGACTTTAGTCATTATCACTATGGTTACATGTGTTAGAATGCAGTTGTGACTTCAGTTTCTGGTTCATACAGACAGTGTTCGAGCCTTTACTGTTAGCTGTCGTATGAACAAGACATTTCAGGACTTGCACCTCTAATTAAATGCAGTTGTCAATCCCAAACACTGACTGTGTGAATGTAGCCAATGTGTCACCATGTGTTTTAAGTAGAGTTGTCAAAAGTTAATGCGTAAACGCATGCAATTAGTTAAAAAAGTTTAACAATCAAGTACTTTGCAGCCTTTGTAAGACGCAATTTAATTACCACAGAAGTACGTCAAGTCTTGACTATCAAGAAAACGCAGAACGAGACGTGGTTTGCAAGCATTTTTCATGTTGAGTTCAAAGAGGTGCTTGACTCTGGCATTGACATGAATTGTGAATGTGGCTTCACGATTGCTTTAGCAAAGCGGCTAGCCACAGTCTGTGGAGGATGAGAGTTTCAGAGATTTAATTTGCAATGAAATGAATATACTCAACCTATGGTTGCATAGTAGAGGTCGATCGCTAGTGGATTTTACTGATACAATAACTAAGTTGGGCAGTACCTGCCGATAACCGATTAATCATCTGATAGTTTTTAAAATAGATACTGAATGAAAAAATAACACTCAATGTAAAATAGTGCTATATGTATAAATAACAGCTATAGCTGTTAACAAAAATAAAAAGTACTGACTGAACCATGAAAATGTATTGTACTTTTTTAAATGAAATAAATATGAATATATATTAACTAATATTCGAATTTTAAAGTCAGCTGATTTTTAAATTGACGTTGTTTCCTTAGTCCACAAGAGGACGCAATAAATACATAAACCATTCAGCACCATTATATTATTGCATAGAACATTCCTATTCTGGCTGTTAAAAAAGAGCATTTCATTTTCAACTAATGTGCATAAAATAAATAAATACGTTTTTGTCATCCATAATTCTCAAATGTTAATTCAAAAGTAAAACAGTTCATATGGTGTTACACTGATTTCTACTAATCCAGACTAAAGCGTCATAATAACAGTGAAATACCACATTGTTTTTTATTTGGTACAGTTGTATGTAGAGTAGCAATATTCACAGATAGCAGTGGTATTCGGCTGAACTTGGTGGTGAAGTGGCTCAGACTATGAGCCCAGGCCAGGGGCTGTTCAAACAGACGGAACACAACACACTGGAACCGAACGCGAGGGTCTTGAGACACACATTTCCAAGTTGAACATCTTTCTTGACAAAGCATTTAAACAACTCATTGCTTAATCTAAGAAACGCTTATAAGAGAGCAAGACGTAATGTCCAAAGACCTCCACCAACTGTAAGGGGCTGTTCACAATGAAAGCTTTTGCAACCATCCATTTATAAACGCAGGCTAGACGAATGTCTTTGTTTCCCTTTGTTTTTGTTTATTCAGCATCTCATGCAGGAGTGCTGTGTTTTAGATAATGTGTCTAATTAAAAATAACTTCGAAAGCATTTTGAGACAACTGCTTTCTGTTAAACTGCATTTGTTGCACTGTGTCTAGCCTTTTTTAGCACAAGAATGAGATTGATCTGAAGTCATCGTATTACAGTGAGGATAACATTTTTTAATTGAAATCAGATGCGTTTCTGATTTGTTTATACATTTCTCTCGGCTGACTGGCTGCATCTCCGCCTGGTATGGCAATAGCACAGCCCACAACTGCAAAGCACTGCAAAGGGTGGTGCGAACTGCCAGACACATCATCGGAGGTGAGCTTCCCTCCCTCCAGGAAATATATACAAGGTGGTGTGTGAAAAAAGCTCGGAGGATCATCAGAGACTCCAGCCACCCGAGCCATGGGCTGTTCTCACTGTTACCATCAGGCAGGCGGTATCGCAGCATCAGGACCCGCACCAGCCGACTCCATGATGGCTTCTTCCCCCAAGCAATCAGACTTCTGAACTCTTGATCTCCCACGATCAAAATACATCAGCACTGCACTTTATTACCCTTACTCTTATATCTCGCACCGGACTGTCATAAATTATATTATATTATAATATATTCTCTCTTAACAACTGACTATCAGCCGACAGCCTGAATGTCAATACAGTACAATACTGTACATTCTATATATACTATATATATACTTTTTTATATATTTTTAATTTTTATTTTTATTGAATAATGTGTATCTTTATAGTGCGTATTGTATACTGTACAGTGTATGTTATTATTTGTATATTGTTGAGTGTAATTATGTGTATATCAGATGTTTAAATTGTGTTGTGTTAATTTGATGTTATTGTAAATTGGTATATGTCTCATCACTGTCACGACTGCTATGTTGATCGGAACTGCACCCAAGAATTTCACACACCATTGCACTTGTGTACATGGCTGTGTGACAATAAAGTGATTTGATTTGATGAAGATATTAATTTGCTTTCTCACATCACTAGCTTTAAATATGCAACTTAGCTGGCTAACGAATGCATAAATGTGACCAGCTGGATATAAACTAATGCAAATAGGTGCATTTTGACAGGAAAAGAACTATATACTGAGTAAAATTTCAGCACTTTCAAAATCTGCAATTAAAAATGATAATCGACTGACAGCACTGGTTTTAAGTTATGCAGTATTACTTGAGTGGGTTGAAATTAGTCTGTGAAGTTCCTGTGTAAATTCTCACAAAAAAGCAGTCACAAATATTCTGAGATCTCACTGATTCTGCCTCTATGTGCTTTATTCTCTCTGTCTCTGTCTCTCTTTCCCTTCAAAAAAGGGAAAGAGATTTATTTTTTTTATTTTTTTGTGATTGGAGATAGTGGCTGTGCATAAGGTGGGACCACACACAGAGATAACTGTCAAAGTAACACTCACTCTCTCTTTTCTTTTCTCTCTCCATAGCAACAGCCAAACTACTGGAGCTTTAAGGTCAGTGCTTTGACTACTTCTGTGTGTGTGTGTTTGTGTCTAAGTGCATGTGCACCCTTCATGTGGGCATTCTTAAAAACTCTTTTAATTTTAATGTTTTTTATAGGTTGTAATGTTGTATATACTGCATTTGGTGTGAATCAATATCTGTATATGATGGGGCTTTACATTAGAAGTTCCGTATTAGATGTCTACTGATGTTCATTACTGACAAAACTCCTCTTTTTGGAGATTTGGGGATGTCCTCACAAATTATTAATAAATGATTAATAGATGATAAGACTGTAGACATGCTCAGTTAGTGGAAGTGCCAATGTGTATACTTAAATTAATAAAATTCCCTTGTTCAACCTGTACAATGTTGAAAAATTATATTAACCTATACAAAGAAATGTTCTATTACATTGTGATGTAATTAGTGCTGTAGAAGGGTGTGTGTAATTGTACAAGGACACAGGAAATGGCTGCGGGCTGTAGTAAACAGGGCCATTAGAGTGAGACGTGGTAATCTGATTCTCTAGATTCTGTCTGTTTATTCATTCACTCTCACACTTATTTACTCAGAATACACTCCTCCTATCAACAGACACACTGGCATTCTCAATATATGGCGTTAATGTCATGAGATCTGACAATGAAAGTATTTATTCTGAACATTTTATAATAGCAGGTGCTAATGGTACAGTGGCCCCAAAATGTATTTGGACACTTAAAACACACTTTTAAAATGTGCATTTAAAAATGCATTGTTTAACAAAATATCAAACTAAATGGTATTTATTTGCCATAGAAATAGAACAAAAAATATTTTTTTTCGAGAAAAACATTTAACAAAAAGACGTTTGTCATGTTTATAATGATAAAACAATAGATATACTGCTAAAAATGAAGACAAATATTTGGACACATTCTGGTTGTCAAACTTGGTGGAACATGTCCATATTTATTGTGATGAACTACACCTCTGGTTACTCTGATTGGACACCTGTGTGAATAAGGGGTACTGACGTCCACTAAATACATCCACTAAAAATTACCTTGACATTAGTTAGGTTACATTAGAAAGGTCAGGAGGTCTTGTCTCATCTCTTCTTTTCTTCTCTTCTCTTCTTGTCTTGTCTCGTCTATTTTTCTTCACTTCTTGTCTCATCTCTTTTCTTCACTTCTTGTCTTGTCTCTTTTCTTCACTTCTTGTCTCTTCTCTTCTTGTCTCTTCACTTCTTGTCTTGTCTCGTCTCTTTTCTTTACTTCTCGTCTCTTCTTGTCTTGTCTTGTCTCTTCACTTCTTGTCTCTTCTCTTTTCTTCACTTCTCGTCTCTTCTCTTCTTGTCTTGTCTCTTTTCTTCACTTCTCGTCTCTTCTCTTCTTGTCTCTTCACTTCTTGTCTTGTCTCGTCTCTTTTCTTTACTTCTCGTCTTTTCTCTTCTTGTCTTGTCTTGTCTCATCTCTTTTCATCTCTTCTCTTCATTTCTCCTTTCTTTCTTCTCTGCTCTTTTCTTCTCTTCTCTTCTCATCACTTCTCTTCTTGTCTTCTCATCTCTTTTCTTCTCTTCATTTCTCTTATCTTTTTCTTTTGTCTTCTCTACTCTTTTCTTTTCACTTATCTTTTCTTCACTTCTCTTATCTTCTTCTCTTCGCTTCTCTTTTTTCTCTTTTCTTCTCTTCTCTTATCTTCTGTATTCTCTTCTCTATTATATTCTCTTCACTTCTCTTTTGTTTTCTTTTCACTTTTCTTTTCTTCAGTTCCTTATCTGTCACTCACTTGAAGTTGCGTTGATGTAGTGACACTAGGGGTCACTCTTGGGAGCCCGAAACACCTCTGGGCTTTGATAAAAAGCCAATGAAAATTGGCGAGTGGTATTTGCATACCACTTCCCCGGACATACGGGTATAAAAGGAGCTGGTATGCAACCACTCATTCAGATTTTCTCTTCAGAGCCAAATGGTCAATGTACACTGAGCTGAATTCCACGACTGTTCATTCACCTCTGCTGGATCTGACAGCGCATTTCAGTGGCTTCTCCCTCCTCTGCACTGGTGCACTGCAGAGAACGCCCCTGGGCGCTTCAGCAGAAATAAAAGAGTATATTTCTCTAAAAGAGCGGCACACACAGAACGTCTTTTTAAAGACATGTCTTTTTAAAGATGCCTTTCCGTTTGTGTGTTATTCCTGGTTGCGGTCGTTATCTCTCACCTTCTGATGGTCACGATTGCTGTCTTTCGTGTCTGGGTGCGACCCACGCGGGGACAGCGTTCGTGGATGGATCATGTACTCATTGCAAGAACATGACCATGGCAACGTTGCAGTCGCGGCTTGCCTTCGTAAGAAAGCAAGCCACCCCAGCGGCTCCCTGCCTCGGTCCTTCTACCTACAGGTATGAGGCCAGCGCGGCTAGCACTGGGGGCGATTTGGGGACCCCAGTGGGACCACCTCCGCCGGGTATTCCCTCAGGTATATACGCTCGTCTGCCCCGATCAGGCTTCTGGATGAGTCCGCCGGCTCGTTCGTTCCTCTTGTTCGGAGCCCACGAAGATGATGAGTTCTCGAGCGCAGCATTGGAGAGCGGGCTCGTCCAGTCGGACGCGGAAGCCTCAGCAGGGCTCCCCCCCTCGGGTATGGTCGCCCAGTCACAGGCTGACGCGGAAATGTCGGACATGCTTTCCCGGGCAGCTGCGAGGGTCGGGCTAGAGTGGAACCCTCCTCTCTCCCCTGAACCCTCACGGCTCGATGATTAGTTCCTGGGCTCACGGCGCCGCTCACAGCCACGCCCCACCCCAGTTCCTTTCTTCCCAGAAGTGCACGAGGAGCTGACAAGATCGTGGGAGGCACCTTTTACTGCCCGGTCCCGATCTTTCAGCTCCCCCGCCCTCACTACCCTCGATGGCGGGGCGGCCAGGGGCTATTCGGCGATATCCCCCGGTAGATAAGGCGCTCGCGGTGCACCTATGCCCGCAGAGCACCACCACCTGGCGGGGGCGCCCAAAGCTCCCATCCAAGGCCTGTAAGTTTACGTCATCCCTGACGGCCAAAGCCTACAGTGCCGCTGGACAAGCCGCCTCTGCCCTGCACGCCATGGCTCTCCTGCAAGTCCACCAAGCCAAGGCGCTAAAGGAACTGCACGAGGGTAGTTCCGCCCTGGGATTGACGCAGGAGCTGTGCTTGGCGGCCGACCTTGCTCTCCGGGCGATGAAGGTCACGGTGCGGTCTCTCAGGCAGGCGATGTCCACCTTGGTGGTCCAGGAGTACCACCTTTGGCTTAACCTGGTCGAGATGGAAGAGGCCGACAAGGCACGGTTCCTTGGTGCCCCCATTTCCCAGGTTGGCCTATTCGGTGACACCGTCGAGGACTTTGCCTAGCAGTTCTCGGTGGTGAAGCAGCAGACGGAGGCTATCCGACACATCCCGCCCCGGCGCAGCTCAAGATCCCACACCCCGCCTGCTCGTCGCCAAGGGCGTCCCCCTGTGGTGACTGCACCGGCTCCGCCGCAGCCTGCCGCCGCAGCCCGTCTCACGGCCGGCCGCCAAGAACCCGCGAAAGGCTTCGAAGCGCCCCTGAGACGGGCGACCCAGGGATGATGAAACCCACTGCCTTGGAGCTGGTAAGCAGACCACTCCATCCCCCAGGGCCGAGAGGAGAATCTTTTGTTGCCTTTTCATTTAATTTCACCGCATGCCCAAGTGGCTGCAGTACCCAAGAGTTCAGCAAAAGAGTGGTTTCCTTGTTCCCTGGGTCACACACACAGTGTGCACGGCCGTCATCATGACCACCGTCCACCATTCCATTTTGGCAGGTTTGGCGCTCCAGCAGCGGTCTCCCCGCCCCTGTGTGACCAGCTGTGGCACAAATCCGCCCCCGATGTGACAGTCTCCACGGGTCACGAGGACAGGCCTCTTCCTCCCCCATCCCAGGCTGTTCCAGGGGTGGTCACAAGGAGCCAGGTAAGTGCTTCCATGTCCCTGAACTCAGCACGGCCACGACATGGTGTGGCACCTCAGGCTCCGCCCCGCCTTGAGGCCCCACCCGCCGGTACGTCTGATGAGATTGTCCCCTTGGTCCCCCTCGCCTGGAGCTTGGACGCGTGGCTTGCACTTTCCAACCCGTCGCGATGGCTGGTCCAGACCGTCCGACTCGACTACACGATTCAGTTCACCAGGCATCCGCCCAGGTTCAGCGGCGTCCATTTCACCTCGGTGAAGAGCGAGAATGCTGCTACCTTGCGCGCTGATATCGCTACCCTCCATGGAAGGATGCGATAGAGCCTGTCCCTCCGGCTGAGATGAAGAAGGGGTTTTACAGCCCCTACTTCATTGTACCGAAGAAAGGCAGTGGGTTGCGGCTAATCTTGGACCTGCGAGTACTGAACCGGGCTTTACACGGATTCAAGATGCTAACGCAAAACTGCATTCTAGCGAGCGTCCAGCATCAAGATTGGTTCGCAGCAGTAGACCTGAAGGACGCGTTCTTCCACGTCTCGATTCTACTTCGACACAGACCCTTCCTGCGGTTTGCATTCGAGGGTCGGGCGTATCAGTACAAGGTCCTCCCTTTCGGCCTGTCCTTGTCCCCTCGCGTCTTCACAAAGGTCGCAGAGGCAGCCCTTGCCCTGCTAAGGGAAGTGGGCATTCACATCCTCAACTATTTCGACGATTGGCTAATTCCCGTGTAGTGGCAGACACAAGCAGGTAAGTCCGGGACAGCTGGCCGGGTGTATCGCTTGCGCATAGCGCCTTTCACCTCCCCTGAGCTGAATACATGCGCTGTTGACTCCCAGTAGTGTTCACAAACTGTGTTCCCTGGGTGATTTCCTCCGATCCCTGTGGCAGAAGAGTTCGCGGAGAAACTCGCTGCTGGCTCAGTACATGTGCTAACTAAGCCCTGTACTAGGGTAGGTGCTCCGCATGTGTTGGTTCCCCATAGGTAACCCCATGCAACGTATATCTTCTGCTAATTAGTTTCGCTGTTGGTAAACTGTGTCTTCCTTGGGCAGAGGCCCCTCTGCCCCAGTCACCATGCTTGTAGAGGTGGGACCTACCATGGGACTTCTCCACATGACATACTTCTGACAAAGCTCGGCAAGACCATGTGACATATTTCCACTCAAAATACCCCACCCCCGGACGGGGTGTGGTCTCTGCGTTGTCTTAACCCCCCCCCCCCAACGTAGACTCTTCTCTTTTCACTTTTTACTTCACTTCTCTTATCTTTTCTGTTCTTTTCACTTTTTTTCACTTCTCTTATCTTCTCTTCTTTTTTCACTTTTCTTCCCTATTCTTCTATTTTCTTTTCTTCTCTTTTCTTCTCTCACAGTTAGATGGATTGTCAGATGCTTTCAGAACATTATTTCCTTTAGGTGAAGATATTGAGCCCTAAACAGATGCTTGTTAAAAGCAAATGTCTCCCCTGACTGGTTACGCCACATAAAATTAGCCTCTCTGCAAATTACAGTCTTTGTTGGTTTGGTTCCTCTCTCACCATCCCTATCTTGTTCTTTAGATTGATGACTTCTTCAAATCTTGAGGTAAAAATGTGTTTTGATGTCTAAGCACTGCTTCATTTTGCTTTTCCATTGTTCCTTCTATTAGCATATATTTTAAACGGCTGGTGCTACGCAAATGTTGAGAGTGGAGAGCGGTCGTAAAGCGGAGAGTGGCTGTTTTTTTTGTAGCAAAATAAATATTTCGTAAAATAATGCTGTCTATCATTCTATTTTGAGTTTTGTTTTATTTATTGTAGTGTAAATGTATGTGTTCCAGTATGATACTGTCACCCTAATTAAGATGCTGATAGTGTTTATAGTACATAAATCCTGCTCTGTTTTCTCAGCGTACTATTTGTAATCTGATAGTAAAATAGTAAAACATATGACCCCTTTAAGCTGTTTCAATGTAATTAACTATTTTCAAAAGGGTCACTTGATTGTAGCTCAAGTACTGTGATGATGTAGCTGTCCAAGCTACCTGGTACTCAAAATTTTAAAAGCATCCCCAACATTGGTTATTACCAGATTCACACTGCAGAGTGAATTACAATATCTTAAACACAAATACACAAAGAGACACACAGACAAACAACACAAACATTGTCAGAAATTCTACTTTTCTACTAATTTTTATTTTGCTATAAAATGCTAACTTTTTCCATATTTTGAAAGAAGGGGCTCAAAGCTTGTCCTCCAGCACAGAGTTAAGGTGTGGTGAGCTAATCCATTTAGCCCTCCTCTTCCCCAGTCCTTATCATTTTAGCCCATCATTGCTATTAGTCCCCAACGATAAGTGCAGAGAATGCCGCCATTTTATGACCACCTACCAGCTTACCATTTTTCTGCTTTATCTGCTTCTCTCAGCATAGGACTGAATAGTCCAACAATCTACTGCAATTTGCCAGAGCAATTTCAGCTATGAATTCACCAGCCTGTGTCTAACAATAGCAAGAGGGAGAGAGGGCAATTATTTTTTCCCTCTCTATATCTATCTCTTCCTCTCTTTCTTGTCTCTCATTCCTTTTCCTACTCTGTCTGTATCTTTGTAATAGTTAATAATATTATTTTAATAAAATTGCCACGTTATCATGATGAGTTCACTATTTGTTCAGTATGTTCCCATCAACTTATCTCCAATAGAAACACCTCTCTCATTTATACCCATAGGAAAGAACAATTCCAAATGAGATCTCTTTAATATCTCCTAGAATTGTTTCTCCTAGACAGCAATTAAATTCAATGCAAAGTAAATGGGGACTCAAGTCTCTTGCTTCTCAGATTTTTTCTGTGAAAAAGACCTTATCTCATGTGTCTCCTATACACTGTAATACATAAAAACAAAAACAAAAAAAATCACTTTTTGTGAGGTAACCTTAAAATGTGTTTTGTGTGGTAACATCTAAAATACACTGGTTTTATTCAATTCAAAAATGTTATTTAATTCCTGAAAAATTAGGTTACACCAACAAAAGTAATTTTTATGGGTTAAATTCAGTAGAATGAGATTCTTAAGCTAACAATTGCAGGTTACCAATGTTTGTGGAGAGTTTCAGAAGAGATACCAATTATTTATCACAGATTTGCCAGTTTATCAAAGTCTGTAATCAGGATTCAAAGAGGTCCATATAAACATTTCTAATTTAATTATTCCAAGACCATAGCATCTGGGCTATGCTATCCACATTCGTTTTATAGCTCTTTACTCTCATTCTCACTACATGTAAAAAAAAAAAAAAAAAAACAATTGTCTCATTTGTTTGTTTTTATTTTTTTTTAGGGAGAATTTGAGGAGAAAACTTCTTTATGAAACCTTCATTCATGAAATTTGATACATGGATGAAAACTGAAAATTCCATTATTAATCCTGAGCTATGTGAACTTCTGAGCACTAGAATTTTCCTATGGGTACCTCTCTCATAATAACTTTCTAATGTTTAGTTATTTAATTATTCAAATGATATGTGGACCATATTTATTTTATTTTGGTTGACGTTTAAGATATGAAAATATGCAGGTGCTGTGTTTTTTCATTAGCATATTACTTTTCTTGCTCACTGGTACCCCACATGCTGTTGAAATCTATATAGTTCATATTGATTGATTGAACGAGTTAGTTACCATATTTTTAGTCACTTGCACTTCCTTTCTAATACAGCATTCTGTTTTCCACAAATTAAACTTGTTTTACATTCCTTACACTTGACAACAACAGTGTTTTTGCGTGATTCTATTTGTTAAACACCAGCAATATTTCTGTTCTGATTTGCTTAGCTTGGGGCTGGCCCATCAGTTTCTGTGGAGGGGAGAACGTCATGCGCATGTGCAGTGCGCTTTCAATGATGGCCTGAGGGGCCCATTTGCATGTGCTCTTGAGGCAGTCAAAACTTGATCACATGACATACGTCAAGTCAACACAGAATTTACAGAATTTATGGATGCTTTTGTGTGTGTAACGTCCAGACTGGTCACTGTTGTGGATAAATTACCCCATTATAGTTTTACTGGGGGGCCATCCATCAGCTCAACACAGCCCCTCAGACACTGTCTGCAAGAGTATGGCTGCAGCACTGCCGCTGTGCCTCAACATTTACAGTGTGTGTGTGTGTGTGTGTGTGTGTGTGTGTGTGTGTGTGTGTGTGTCTACACTGTGAGTTTCTATGCTGTGCATAAAAATAAAATAAAAAACTTTGCCATGTGTTTATGTGAGGTTTGCCATGTGTTTATGTGAGGTTTTAGCTACAGAAATGTATATTCTAGCTTAGGGGTCTTCATAGGGGGTCCATGATGGTACTGTGGGCTCTGCCATTTATTGTTTGATCTCAAACTAATTTTTATGAAATCAATGAAAATTGCTCTTACCAGAGATTGCACTTAAGTTGCAAAAAAATGACTTGAGAACTGACTTGGAATTTAAATTTTTCGTTCACTTTTGTGATATAAGAGTATTTAGATGCAAATAAGCATGTTACAGAATAGTTCTTGGTCTCTTGAAGAGCTCCTTTGGTCTGTTTTGAAAGAGGAGAATTAATTTGATGTATGGTGATGCCGCTCTGTGGATGTCCTTCTCTGTAAACTAGCTTGCTACTCTTTTTTTCCCATAGCATCCTGGGAGCTCATTACAGGTGTCTCAGAGCTTATGAAGCTCACCATGATGTGCTTGTGTGAATCCACTTCATTAAATGCTACAAAACAACCACACACATCTGACAGTAGTTCCACAGTTCTGCAATTCCACACTTAGTGTGTATTTTATTGTGAGAAAGAGAAAAATACAGAGGATTATTCAACATAATGTTTAGCAGTCTCAATCTGTTTGCTGGGAGTTACATCCACAGAGACATGTTTATCTGGTGTGTGAGTTTCCTGTCTTTGCACATGGGCATATTACACAAACAGAGGAGCAGGTACATTTTCCTTGTGTTGCTTCCTGAGCTGAAGCAATGATGTCAAATTCTCTGTGTTATGTTGTGGTGTAAAGACTTGGGGACTTTAGGTGTAATTTGCTCTGGTTGTTGGCTGCTGGCCTTGGTTTCTCCTTGTTCTCTGTCACTGTGTATTTTTCAAGGACAGAAATTAGAGGGCACGCGGGGCAAAAAAGTCTCCAAAATAATTCAAAATTACCCCTGTAATGAATTTCTGTTTTTTATATGTAACGTCTGATATAGTTCTTCATATTGTATTCTATGCCTAGTTTCAGATTGTTGCATAAAATTAAGGTTGATGTTTATTTAATTTTATATGTGAGGGATGATACATTTGTGATCTTAATATTCAGATTAGGAAGTTGTGTTAATTAATTAATTACATTTTAGCATTTTACATTTTATGGCTAGGAAAAATCTGCCTTCATATATGTACAAATATTGGAAACGATAATTTCTGATAGTGGGATGTGTGTCTGTATTTTTAGAGCGAGTGTCATATTCACAACTAAAAATACATAGTTTTATACATAGATTATACATAGTTTTTCATACATTGTATATCATGTAATTTAAAATCCTGAAAATCTCTCTCTCTCTCTCTCACACACACACACACACACACACTCCCCCTCTCTCTCTCTCTCTCTCTCTCTCTCTCTCTCTCTCTCTCTCTCTCTCTCAAAACAAAATAAATAAAAAATACAAATAAAATAGAGAGCAGGCATGGTCAGGACCATATATTAGATCACCAATGTACTGTTTAGATCATATATTAAATCAAGAATTGTTGTTGTATTTAAATTAGGGCTGTAGATTTAATGCATTAATTCAGTGCGATTAATTATATTAAAAAATAATGCGTTAAAAAAATGAACGAAATTAATCATGTCCCCGGACCGTAAATAAGGAATTCTTCCTGAGCAATTCAAGCTTGAAGTACCACCTATTTTCTCCAGGGGGCAGTAAGTAAAGATCCAGCTGTATAAGCTACGCGCAGCTCATAGAAAGAATAAACCAACACTTCAGCAGACAGCACAACGCAAGGACGCGTTCTTGCGTTTAAAACAGCTTGATGGAGCGCAAATCTGAATTTAGGGATTTTAAGATGTGTGTGTGTTTTTTTTAAGTATTAAACTACGTTTAACTTGACACAGCGACCTAAAAATGGTATGTTTATGATGCGACGTAACCAAAGTGAGATGCTCCAAAAGCGTCTGTCTTATGCACGTGTACATTGACGCGTCCTTAGACAAGCCCTCATAATAAATCTCGGACTGATTGACAAATTCAGTTGCAAAATGGATTGCTGTGAACTGCAGGCCAGTGATTGGCTTATGTTCAAAAATATGCAAATAAACTATACATTGGATTCTAAAGCTAATTTTTGTATTATGTATGCATATAGTGTGTGTTTATATATATATATATAATTTGTAATTATTTAAATATAACTTAATAATTATTTCATCATATATGGCCAGCAGCCATATAACCTTGTAGCTCAAGACTGGTTGTCCACTGAAGCTGAGTAGGGTTGTGCCTGGTCAGTACCTGGATGGGAGACCTCCTGGGGAAAACTAAGGTTGCTGCTGGAAGAGGTATTAGGGAGGCCAGCAGGGGGTGTCCAACCTGTGGTCTGTGTGGGTCCTAATGCCCCAGATAATGTTAGGGACACTATACTGTAAAAAGGCACTGTCCTTTGGATGAGATGTTAAACTGAGGTCCTGACTGTCTGTGGTCATTAAAAATCCCAGGACACTTCTTGTAAAGAATAGGGGTGTAACCCTGGTGTCCTGGCCAAATTCCCCCCATTGGCCTTTATTAATCATGGCCTCCTAATAATCCTCTCCATTAATTGGCTGTATAACTCTACTCTCCACCAATAGCTGGTGTGTGGTGAGCATACTGGTGCACTATGGCTGCTGTTGCATCATCCAGGTTGATGCTGAACACAGGTGGTGTTTGAGGAGAGTCCCCAGTTCACTGTGTAAAGTGCTTTGAGTGTAGTGTCAGAAAAAGTGCTATAGAAATGTAACATTCATTTTATATTGAATTATTGTTATTTGAGGGGCTTTCTCAGCAAATATTTATATAAGTGATTAATTGCGATTAATTCTATTAATTAATCAGCACACAATGTAATTCATTTGATTAAAAGTTTTAATCGATTGACAGTCCTAATATAAATATTACAAAACAATGCATGATTTAGAAACATTTGAATTACAGTGGTGCAATAACAATGTATTTTTTGAAATGTTGTTGAGGGAGAGTTAATTTGTACTTTTTGGGGGTGTTGTGGTTGGTTTCATTAAGTTTTGTTTTGATGAAGTAATTTGAGATACTTGTTATGTTGATTGATTGAATACATTTTGTTAAAAAAAAATATCTCTCTCTGTCTTTTAGAGCCGTAGCCCACGTCACTCCCAGTCAACTCAGTCAGGTTTGGCAGACCAGGCATCTAAGCTGTCCTTTGCCTCTGCTGAGTCTCTGGAGACCATGTCCGAGGCCGACATGCCACTGGGCTTCAACCGCATGAACCGTTTCCGTCAGAGCCTCCCCCTTTCCCGCTCAGCAAGCCAGAACAAACTACGCTCTCCAGGTAACACACTAATAACAAATTACTCTCTCTACATCACTCCCAAAAAAACATATTTTACTAATTCATTTATGGACACATTTACAAGAATAAGTTCAAAGTAAAGTGGGTAATTTTTTTATCTTTAAATACTTATTTCTATCCCAGTTTAATCTGCATAGGTAACTATAAGGAATCCATTTGTACATGTAGGTTGATTTCCCCAAAAAGTGTAAACACTGTGACTCTGCTCTGTATGAGAATCCTGACCAGCTCAACACAGCAACATTGAGTTTGGGAGATGGGCAGTGTTCGGGAAACTTGTTTGAAAACAGTAATTTCTTTCACAATTTCATTTGCCGACCTTGTTGGCACAGAAATGACACACAATTACTAGTGCCAGGGCTGTTGCAGTAGTGCCAGCAGTAGCGTGCAAGCTCAAAACATGAATCTCTTTCTGTCTTCTGCGGAACACAAACAAAGATTTTTGACTGAGATATGATGAGTTTATATCCATACAATGCAAGTCAAAAGGGTCCAAACACAGTTAAATGCAGTTAAGTGTAGTTGAGCTTCAAATCATGATTGCGCCAAGGAGACTGCAAACACAAGATTTATAGTGAAAATAGAGTTACATTTTGGTTTGCTTCTCACCCAAAACCAATTGCATCACTTCAGAAGACATGGATTAAACCACTTGAGCCTTTATGTCCTTTTTGGAGCTTGGAAGTGTTGGACACCATTGACTTGCATTGTATGGACAAAAACACCTCATATCTCCATCAGAATACCTCCACAGAAGAAAGAAAGTCATACGAGATGGAGATGGCAAAAAGGTAAATAAATGATGAGAGAACTATCAATTTTGGATGAAATATTCCCTTAAGCGGATCCTTACTTTCTGGTAAATAAAGTTACAATAACACTTTTTAAAACTGCAATCTAGATGAGTAAAAAATTATTACATTAACCTCATGAAATGCTAAATATGAAGGATTAATGAAAGTCACAACAGAGTTAAAAAGTAGCATGTATCTCAGTTATTAGGATAGGATTTTCAAGTTTGGTTGCTAACTTTGATAGCATGGTGCCTGTTAGCAGAAAGTGCAAAATATTTGCTGGAAGTTATTCTTTTTGAGCTGTTCTCCAAAGGGAGATTATTGTTCATTCAGCAGGAGGCTCAGGATCGCCAGCTGCCCTGTTTGGTAAAGTGCACATAGATAAACTGACAGAAAATTATGACAAAAAGTTTGCAGAAGTAGTTCAGCAGCAGAAACAAGAGACATACTGTCACTGACATCCCCTATTTTCTCTCACTCTTAAAACCTGTCCATCACTTTGTCTCTCACAGGTGTTTAGTATGCTTCACCATTTCCTACTTGATCATTGTTTCTTTTCTGCTTTTCTTCTTTCCACTCTGTCTCTCCTCAGGTGTCCTCTTTCTACAGTTTGGAGATGAGACCAGGCGTGTTCACATTACTCATGAGCTCAACAGTTTGGAGACCTTGCACGCGCTCATTGTACACATGTTCCCTCAGAAGCTGACAGCGGGAATGTTGAAGTCTCCCAACACAGCAATCTTGATCAAAGACGAAGCAAGAAATGTCTTCTACGAGCTGGAGGACGTGAGAGACATACAGGACCGCAGCATCATCAAAATCTATCGTAAAGAGCCCATCTATGCCTCCTACCCTGCAGCACATCTGGCCAATGGAGACCTCAGGGTGAGTGTTTTTTACCTCATTCATTACCTTTGTTTTGGAGGTGGGAAATGAAATTGTTATCGCAATATTTTACTTCATGGTACTTTATGGATATACTAATGCCAAGAAGTGATATTTTTAGACCACATCCACACTAATACATTAGAAATTAGTGAAATTAATAGAGAATGCATTGATTTTGCTACATTTACGCTTCTCATCCACACTGGAACGGCGTTTTTCTCCACCAAAAACAGAGCATTTAAAAAAAAAATTGTCCATAACCGCATACTTTGAAAAAATTATGACGTTAGGAAAGTGAAAACTTAGTGTGGATGTGGCCTTAGTAAAATTATTAAGTAGATAAAAATGCCATTACTGTGGCATTAGGTCAACAAAAACTTGTTTGAATCTCATCAAGATGCAAATTAATCTATATATGCATCCAAATTTGCGTACTTTCAAAGTATGAACTGCATTTGATGAGGAACTCGGCCGTTAATAAAGTATGTTCTTTAGACTACATACACGTTAACCTAGATAAATTTGAAAACAGCGCTTTCATTTTCCAAATGTTCTCCGTCCACACTACCGTTTTTAAACATTTTCCAAAAGTTGCTCGTCCACACTGAAACATCTGAAAACACTTATATCCCCTACTGCACATAAAAAAAAACATAAGAAGTGTGGCCCTGCATATTCTCCATGTACGGTCTGAAATGCAATTGTCCTCGTGGTCCATCATCGGACAGCAATTACGAGTAAACCTCCCGTCATCTTTAAAGGAATGCAATGTGAAGGTTGTACAAGTAACATTCATCTTTAACAACAGTATCATAGTGGATAGCAGGCACAACATGGACCACCATCTTGATTGTTTTGGTTTAAATGGATCACATGGTTGCATCACATGACAACAAATACGTCTTTCTGAATATCTCCGTTTTCTCTGTCCACACTACAGTACAAATTTATCCACTTGGAAGAGTGTTTTCGAAAAGCTCAGTTTATGCTGGACAAAAACGCTGTCTCAGTGTGGACGGAAGGCCAAAATGTAGTGAAATTAATGCGTAACAAAGATGTATTAATGTGGACATGGCCTTAGGTATGCAGGTGAGTAGTATGAATACATTTCTGAACATACTTCATCTGGGAAAATGGGCACTGTCCCATGACCCGCATAAACAGTATGATGCAGTAACAATAGCTATGAAAATGTTTTATGAATACTGAGGACTGGGACATCCTACTCATTTGACATACTTCTTTTGGCATACCAGGTATACACTGATCAGCCGCAACATTAAAACCACTGACAAGTGAAGTGAATAACATTTATTATCTTGTTACAGTGGCACCTGTCAAGGGGTGGGATATATTAGGCAGCAAGTTGAACAGTCAGTTCTTAAATTTCATGTGTTGAAAGCAGGAAAAGCGTAAGGATCTAAGCGACTTTGACAAGGGCCAAATTGTGATGGCTAGACGACTGGTTCAGAGCATCTCCAAAACGGCAGGACTTGTGGGATGTTCCTGGTATGCAGTGGTTAGTACCTACCAAAAGTGGTCCAAGGAAGGACAACTGGTGAACCGGCGACAGGGTCATGGGTGCCCAAGGCTCATTGATTCGCGTGGGGAGCGAAGGCTAGCCTGTCTGGTCCAATCCCACAGAAGAGCTACTGTAGCACAAATTGCTGAAAAACTTAATGCTGTCCACGATAGAAAGGTGTCAGAACACACAATGCATTGCTGCTTGCTGCATATGGGGCTGTGTAGCCCCAGATTGGTAAGAGTGCCCATGCTGACCCCTGTCCATTGCCAAATGCGACTTCAATGGGCACGTGTGCGTCAGAACTGGACCATGGAGCAATGGAAGAAGGTGGCCTGGTCTGATGAATCATGTTTTCTTTTAGATCATGTGGACGGCTGGGTGCGTGTGTGTCGTTTACCTGGGGAAGAGATGGCAGCAGAATGCACTATGGGAAGAAGGCAGGCCAGCGGAGGCAGTGTGATGCTCTGGACAATGTTCTGCTGGGAAACCTTGGGTCCTGGCATTCATGTGGATGTTACTTTGAAAAGTACCACCTACGTAAAGATTGTTGCAGACCACATACATCCCTTCATGGCAATGAGATTCCCTGATGGCAGTGGCCTCTTTCAGCAGGATAAAGCGCCCTGCCACACTGCAAAAATTGTTCAGGAATGGTGTGATGAACTTGGCAAAGAGTTTATGGTGTTGACTTGGCTTCCAAATTCCCAAGATCTCAATCCGATTGAGCATGTATGGGATGTGCTGGACCAACAAGTCTGATCCATGGAGGCCCCACCTCGCAACTTACAGGACTTAAAGGATCTGCTGCTAACGTCTTGGTGCCAGATACCACAGGACCTTCAGAGGTCTTATGGAGTCCATGCCTCAATGGGTCAGAGCTGTTTTGATGGCATGAGGGGTACCTACACGATATTAGGCAGGTGGTTTTAATGTTGTGGCTGATTGATTTATAGTAGGAAAGTTGGCATTTTCGAACCCTGGATAATACTTAATTTGTAAGGATGTCCGAACAGATCTTTCGAACAGCTAGACTGCATGGGTTTTCATGTAATGACAAAAACACTGGAACCAAGTTATGGTAAATTCCTTCTTTAACTTATAGTTAATAGTCTACGTATAACATTTCATTTAAAAGCATGTCCATCCAGATCATCCATACAGCTAGACTGCAAAGGTTTTCATGTAATGATTAAAGTGCTGGAACCAAGGTACACTATTCCATTATGTTGTTTTGTTTTTTTAACTAACACTGATGTGCCTATGCGCTTCACTAATTCTATTACTCTAAAATAAAGTGAAGCAGAAAATTTTACACTGGTTCCACAAAGCAATGAAGTCCAATGAAGATGAATGAGAAACAAGTGAGTAAAAGATTTTAATAAACTGAACATAAAGAACCACAATACACTAAGTCTAAATAATTGCAAAATTATCCTGTCGTGACCCATATACCAATATAATATTGTACCGCCAAGGTCCCTGCTGATACCCACTCCTAGCTTGTTTGCCATAAGCCAAATCTTTACATTGTCCCAGGATGAGCTTATGCGTATATGAAGGCACCAAGCCATGATCTATATTAAAACAATGTTTTTTGTTCCAAGTCAAAATAAGAAAAAATCACAAGGTTAAGAGTTTAAATCCCAGTGTGTGGAAACATCAGAGACAAGCCCTATCTTAAACTCAATTTACAGTCCTATGTGAGTGTTAAAAGGGAAGAACCCTTTAAAATGGCAGTTGTTTGATCCAGTGAGCGAAGTCTTTCAGATTTGGATGTTATTGAACTCGAATGTTTTTGAATTATGCAGAATTTTTTTTTCCATATCACTTGGGAGTTCTTTTTCCTTTGTAAGCTTGTGTTACCAAAGGAGCTTGATGTGGTTTGACTTGAAATCCAATAGTGTTGCGTCATTCTGTTGATCAAATGCGCGTTGATCAAATGTGCTCTTGTGTGAGATGTCTTTCCCATTCATAGTTTGGAGTGTCAAACCAACTCCATCAGCAAATATTAGATATGAGTCAGTTGATGTATGCAAATTATTCTGTTTATTGTCTGTTTGTGTGGCGTATATGTGTGCACCTTGATGTCTGTGTGTTGTATTTTGCTGTTTCTTTCAGTTCCCTATTGTAAAATGAATCTAGATTTTTTTTAATTTTTTGAAGAAAATGTGAATAGTGCTTACCTTCAGTGTTAATCTCATCATGAAATCACTGACGAAAACATTCATTGACAAAGAGTTTTTTGGATTTTGTCAACGATGATGAATACGAGACAAAAAAGGCGCATCATGACAATAAATAAACGATTTTATTAAAGAATACTGTTGACGAAAATATGACAAGATAAAAATACTGCAAGATATTAACAGTGTAAGAAATAAACAGAAGAAGAAACATCTACAGAATATGTATATAGAAATAGATATTAGATATGGATTCATCTAATCAAATAATACAGTATTTTGGGTATTTCCACGCTTGAGCTGTGTGAGTTGAACGAGCTGAACACGAGCAAAACAACTGCTTCAAAACGGGGTAAATACCAGTATCTCATTCAAACCCATCCTATTTATACATGAGATTAATCACTATATCCACAACATATATGTAATATAATCATTTAGATCTGCAGAGTAAAGTGAACGAACAGGTGAACTTGAACTAAGTGACACGCTAGTCAGAATATGCGTAATTTGCGTTCAAATTGTCCTGGTTGCTAGGGAGGGTAGAGTCACATGGGGTAACCTCCTTGTGGTCGCTATAATGTGTGGTTCTCGCTCTCGGTGGGGCACGTGGTGAGTTGTGCGTGGATGCCGCGGAGAATAGCGTGGGCCTCCACATGCGCTACGTCTCCACGGTAACGTGCGCAACAAGCCACGTGATAAGATGCACGAATTGACGGTCTCAGATATGGAGGCAACTGAGATTCGTCCTCTGCCACCCGGATTGAGGCAAGTCACTATGCCACCTCAAGGACTTAGTGTGTATTGGGAATTGGGCATTCCAAATTGGGGAGAGAAGGGGAGAAAAAAAAACAGAATAGAGTAGGCTAGCTTCTAAAAAGTAGCAAATACTTATTATTATTTTAAGAGCTCAGGTATTTCACAGCAAGAAAACCTAGATCATACCAACAACCCAACAACCAAGAACATTCTTACCCCGACCCCCAGAGGATGTCTGCCACAAGTCTTCTAAAGCCTATCTTTAATTACCTACAAAAAATCTGGTTGAATACAGGAAATATACTCAATCCAGTCTCTCCATAGTAATGCAAACAAATGAGAGTTTAATCTTGAAGCAAAGGTGTGCTTTTCCATCACAAAAATATCATGTATAATGTCCATCCAGTCTTAAAGAGTAGGCAATGCTGACTGCAGCCATTATCTAGTAATTGTTTTCTTGCTTGCTATAGTTAAAATTCTAAACAGGTATTTGTTTGGAAAATCCATGGGAATCAGAACCAAATACACCCCCATAAAACTTAATGGAATTTGAATCTTAAAAATAGTTTCTAGACATTTGTGTATCTCATTCCAATATACCTTAAGAGAAGAACAGCCCCAGAATATGTGAAAATGATTTGCATTGTAATCCCCACACCTACGCCAGCAATTCGATCTTTGTGTCTGTTGCTTGTTCTGATCAGACGTGGAAAAGAATCTAGCCACACCCTTCCATGCAAACTCTCTCCACAACAAGGAATTTGTTGTTTTGCACTGAGACTCACATACGCCTTCGCACTCTTACACCGAAAGGCTCAGTTTATCCTCCCGCTCCCATCTTTCTTTTATTATATAACTAGTCTATCAATTTAGCTTGTTGTAACCCATTATAAAGCTTTGAAATAACATTTTTACAAGCATTTGAATTGTAGGCTAGAAAAAATACTTTTAATACACCATCATCTTGTTTCCCTGAAAGATCTCCTATAGCATGCTCCCAGTAATGATGCAATTGGAAATACCTAAAAAAGTCCTGGTTTTCTAGTCCATGCTTGTCTTTAAGCATCTGAAAACTCTGAAGTTCACCCTTGTTCAAAAATGTCCAATAGCTTTGGACATTATAATACATTATAATTACAATAAGCCTTTATTCACCCATCTCTTTAATCTGCTATCTGTTTAGTTAGGAACAAAATCAGAGTCATATGGACACCACATCAGCAATATCTTGGAGTTTTTCAAATTACTTAGTTTCTCTACCTTTATCCAAATTTTTAGGGATACCTTTACACATGGATTACCTATAGTCAATAATTTGCTTATCAGTCCCATTTCGCCCAGCGCAGCCTGTATCAGGACCTTTTGAGATAAGACACTTTCTATTTCTTTCCATCTGGATCTATATACCGGGTTACCTAAGCACACCAGAGGTTTTATCTGGGCAGCTTAATAATAATCTCTCAAACAATGCAAAGCCATCCCCCTTTGTCCCTTCGATAACTGAAGAGTTTTAAATCTAATTCTAGGTTTCCTCCCTTGCCAGATACATTTTGAAAATAATTTGTCCCATTCTAAGAATTGCTGCGTTGGTTTATCCACTGGAAGAGACTGAAATTAAAATAATAGCCTTGGCAGTACATTCATCTTGACAGATTCAACCCTGGAGGTCATACTTAGAAAGGGGATAAGATTCCATCTTGATATCTCACCCTTAAAGGAATAGTTCACCCAAAAATTTAAATTTGCTGATAATTTACTCACCCTCAGGCCATCCAAGATGTATCTGAGTTTCTTTCTTCATCAAAACAGAATTTAAGACTTTTAGGATTTCATTTCAGGCCTCCTCCTCTAAACAATGCAAGTGAATGTCCTCCATTTTTTGACAGTCCAAAATGCATATTTAGGGTGCATCAAAATAATCCACACGACTCCAGTCAACAAATAAAGTTCTTCTGAATGCAAACGATTGATTATTTTTAGAAACAAAACAATATTTATATACTTTTTTTTTTGTGGAGTTTCCCCCTTTTTCTCCCAATTTGGAATGCCCAATTCCCAATGTGCTTTTAAATCCTTGTGGTCGCGTAGTGATTTGCCTCAGTCCGGGTGGCGGAGGAAAGTTTACTTGGAATAATTGTGTTATATCTTTTGGTAAGATTACTCTTAAATATTTCATTTAGACGACTTCCCAATTAAGACAAACATTTTTGGTAATGGGACTAGGGGGTGTATAATTGAAAGTGAGAACATGGCTTTTCTGTATATTCACCTTATAACCTGAAAATGGACCATAAGCCTCAAGAAGTGATATCAATTCCAGAAAAGACTAGGTTGGATGTTGTAAATACACAAAAATATCATCTGCAAAGGCAGCCACCTTATGCACTCCTGCCTCTATATCTATACTTTTAATGCTATCGTTTTGTCTAATCCACTGATTAAGGGGCTCAATAAAATATAAATAGGACTAATTGAGCAACCTTGACATTTCCCACGTTCTAGAGTAAATTGGTTAGAGAGATCACCATTGACCTTAATTCTCGCTACTGGTTATCATATAGTGCCTGAATAACTTTAATAATGGACTCATGAAACCCAAATTTCTTCATGACCATAAAAAGGTACTTCCACCTAACAGAATCAAATGCCTTTCCAGCATCCAATCCAACTAGTAAAGCTTCTACATTATGCTTAGCTATGTGACTCATAATATGTAGAGAACGCCTAATGTTATCCTGAGTTTGCCTCTGCCTGACAAAACCAGTCTGATCTAGATGAATAAGATCTAGAGCTCCGGCACAGTTTTATCTAACCTTTTTGCCAGAATAGATGTAAATAGTTTGTAGTCTATGTTTAGGACACTAATGGGTCTAAAATTCCCACACTCAGTTTTATCTCTACCTTCCTTCGAAATAACCGAAATATAATATGCAATTAAAGGTGGTCAGTAACATTGGAGACAGTGATTCTCTAAGGGATTTATACCATTCGGAGATAAAACCATCTGGGCACAGTAACTTGTTTGCTTTCAGCCTTGTGATAGCAATATTCAGTTCTTCTGAAGTTATTTCCGATGTCAGTGACTATTGGTAAATCCAGAAAATCCAGAATGTTTGACTCCTGCAAATCTTCATCTACCTGCTTCTGGGAGTACAGTGTCTTATAAAATATCAAATTGTTTTTTTTATATTTCATCTGAACCGTATTGCATAATTTTAGTAATAGGATTCAGAATCTTGTAAATAACATTGTCCTCTTGTTGTTTTCGTAACCTATATGCCAAAAGTTTAATTGATTTGCCTTCTACTTCGTAATATTTCTGTTTGGTAAATACAAATTTTTCTGTACTTTTTGCATGTATAGGTCATCAATTTCACCCTGTGTCTTTTTAATCTCTTGCATGGCTCCAGACTGTGACTAAAATGGTCGCAAATGTGACCAAAAATAATTGATTATGACAATAATTGAAAATCTAGTCGTCACTGGCGACAGTCGGGTTATGTGCGTGCATATGCGGTTTCGTCAGATATCATCTTGTGAGTAATTGTATACATCTTGTATACACCATTGTGTCTCGCGCCGCTTTTCACTGGTTCTGTTGTGATGAGCTCACCGCACCACACGCAACAACAAACCCAGCGTGAGAGAGTCGTGAACAAATTTCTCTTTTGAACCGGATCTTGTTCATGAATCACCCGAAAAGACCTGAGGGTGTGAACTCAGGAGCTCAGGTTAGCAGTTTGAATCAGATTCACTTTCACAGCGAATCAGCTGTCAGTGAGTTCACAACTGGGAGCGCAGACATTTCAAAATAAGAGTCCCATGTGTATTTTGGGCTTCTTTATAATTAAAAGTCCTGTATTGTGTACCACTTTTTCTTCTTCTGGTAATTATTGACTGGGATTGGAGTAGCACAATAAACTGCATCTGGAATTTCTTTCAATTTACTCTCTTGTAGTCTCTGTGTCTGGTCCATCGGTAGCAGTAAAGAAGGACTAAGGCAATATTTTAAACAATTTAAATTATAATTAAATTATATATATGAGATCCAGCTTTTGACAGTTAGGACAATTGAGGGACTTGTACACAACTATTACACAAGGTGCAAACATTCATTGATGCTCAAGAAGACAACACACTACTATCTACTTTATGCATACTATACTTATGTAAATATCTGTAATGTTGATTCTGAAGGGCAGTACTAAATAAAAAAAATTATTTTATCTCTTATATTTGTATAAATTATGAAAGGGGTGTGAACATTTACGAGACAAAAGGGGAATCCAAATTTATCTTCTGAACTATACATACTGTATATTAAACCTCAGATTTCTGGGTTGTTATCAGCAGTTTTCCTTTTCTTCGGCTTTCTATCTTGTTTCTGAACAGCAATCTAAATCGAGCAATTCTGTGATTTGGTGACTAAACACCTTAATGTTTCAGTTTAGGAGCCAATGGCTCCTGAGTCATTTTTTAGACTTGTTTCACCTTAGAATCCAAATTCCTCTTATGTTGTCTTTGTAGTTCCTCCAAATGTTGCTGCAATTTATTACGTTTCTCCTGCCTAGTTTTTTTAAGTAATAAAGTAGTGGTTATAATCATCCCCCTCATCACAGCTTTACATGCGTCCCAAAGTATATGTGGAGAAACCTCACCATTATCACCATGATAATGGTGAGGTTTCTCCACATATACTTTGGGACGCATGTAAAGCTGTGATGAGGGGGATGATTATAACCACTACTTTATTACTTAAAAAAACTAGGCAGGAGAAACATAATAAATTGCAGCAACATTAGTTTCAAAGTACATGCCAAGCTCAGCTTTCATCTGATCTTTAAGACTATTTAAAATACTAGAGTTTAGTCTCCACAAAGTAGTCTTTGCATTATTATTCAAATCTAAAGTCAAATAGACTGGACTATGATCAGAAAGATCTATTGTTCCTATCTCACAGCTCTTGATCCTATTTCTGTCTTTACTAAAAATGAAGAAATAATCAATCCTAGAATAAACTGAATTGAGAGAAGAAAAATGGGACTAGTAGGATTAAAATCTCTCCACACATCCATGACCCCCATCTCTTTCATGACCGCATTAATCTTCCTCTCTATAGGCTTAGACTGTACCAAGCCCCCCCCACCCCCCAAAGTAACATCCAAAACCACAGAATTAACTTTAAAAAAAACCCATGTGATTGTTAACCCCAGCACTAATCAAAACTCAATTGTTCAGTGTCTTTGTTTTACGCAAATCAATAGGGTCATTAATCAGGGTTGTACCGTCTGAAAGTCTGTAGCTTCTCCCTGTAGCTTGTCATGTCTCTGGTATGACCCCGTTCTGCTTTCCGACCAGCCGTAAGCTATGTGAGATGCTGGATTCACTCCATTAGTGTCCCGGGGGGCTGAATGACCGTGATGGGAAATCCCCTCTCAGCTAAATCCTTCGTTGCTTCTTCCGCGGTGTGGTAATCCTGGGTCCCTTCCAAATTAAACACCCGTAGCTTGGCTGGGAAGGGGGTCTGGAATCTAATGTTCTTCTCCTTCAATAACTTCTTTGCTTCAGTGTATTCCTTGCTCTTTCTGATGACATCAGGAGCATAATCAAGGTCAATGCTCACTCTTTTGTCCTGCCAGAAAAAAACTCTTCTTCTTCCATGCCGTTCTTAGAATTTCCTCCTTCATTTAAAAACTAAGAACGTTCACCACGATTGATCTCGGCGGGGCGTTGTCTGGCACCCGGGGAGCAAGCGTGCGATGAGCTCTCTCAATCTGAAGGGATGCATGTGTTTCTAATTCAAGTTTCCCCCTCAACATATCTTCAACGAAGGAAATCATAGAAGTCAAGTTGCCCTCGGCCCCTTCCACAACCCCATAGATCCTGATGTTATTCCGTTGCGAATGACCTTCTTGGTCTGTTATCCTCGCTTCCAACTGCATCTGAAGCTTCAGTACCTTGGTCAATACGCTCTCTGTGTTTTGCAATCTCTACTCCAAACACACGATTCGTTCCTCAGCTTCTTCTAGTTGGTCGTTAGTATTTTGGATGTCCTCCTTTTATCTGATTTGAATTGTCTCTCCTAAAGTCACGCAATTCATGGAGAATCATTGCCAAGCTAACTGTCTCCTCTAGCTCATCTGGTTACTTGGTGGACAAGCCTTGATCCTTAGATGTGGCTTGGGTCTCTCCTTCAGTGTGAGTCTGTAAGATTTGTTTGCCTGTTTTACCAGTGGTAAGCCCCATCACTTAGAAAAGCACACCACATAATTTGAAGTATCATTCATGTCTGTAGCTCAAACGTTGTGGTACGAGTTACGCACTGAATCTTAACACTTAAGATTTGTTCAAATGCCTAATCCTTAGTACACTGTAAAGAATATTTTCATTATGTTACATCTTTGATTCCATCCATTTAAATTATCACAAGTGTTTCTACTCAATTCTTTTTTTCCATCAGTAATTAAATTCAAAGCGGTTGAAAAAAGGCAATGCAACATTACAAAAAGTTGCATCTCTCAATTCATCACTTTTATAGCACCACAGCAAAAAATAAAACTGTTGTTAGATGACTTGTGAAACATCCTGTCCCATTGTTGTGTATCTTTATACACTATATTGCCAAAAGTATTCGCTCACCCATCCAAATAATTGAATTCAGGTGTTCCAATCACTTCCATGGCCACAGGTGTATAAAATGAAGCACCTAGGCATGCAGACTGCTTCTGCAAACATTTGTGAAAGAATGGGCCGCTCTCAGGAGCTCAGTGAATTCCAGCGTGGTACTGTGATAGGATGCCACCTGTGCAACAAGTCCAGTCATGAAATTTCCTCGCTACTAAATATTCCACAGTCAACTGTCAGTGGTATTATAACAAAGTGGAAGCGATTGGGAATGACAGCAACTCAGCCACGAAGTGGTAGGCCACGTAAAATGACAGAGCGGGGTCAGCGGATGCTGAGGCGCATAGTGCGCAGAGGTCGCCAACTTTCTGCAGAGTCAATCGCTACAGACCTCCAAAGTTCACGTGGCCTTCAGATTAGCTCAAGAACAGTGCGTAGAGAGCTTCATGGAATGGGTTTCCATGGCCGAGCAGCTGCATCCAAGCCATACATCACCAAGTGCAATGCAAAGCGTCGGATGCAGTGGTGTAAAGCACGCCGCCACTGGACTCTAGAGCAGTGGAGACGCTTTCTCTGGAGTGACGAATCACGCTTCTCCATCTGGCTATCTGATGGACGAGTCTGGGTTTGGCGGTTGCCAGGAGAACGGTACTTGTCTGACTGCATTGTGCCGACTGTGAAGTTTGGTGGAGGGGGGATTATGGTGTGGGGTTGTTTTTCAGGAGCTGGGCTTGGCCCCTTAGTTCCAGTGAAAGGAAATCTGAATGCTTCAGCATACCAAGAGATTTTGGACAATTCCATGCTCCCAACTTTGTGGGAACAGTTTGGGGATGGCCCCTTCCTGTTCTAACATGACTGCGCACCAGTGCACAAAGCAAGGTCCATAAAGACATGGATGAGCGAGTTTGGTGTGGAAGAACTTGACTGGCCTGCACAGAGTCCTGACCTCAACCCGATAGAGCACCTTTGGGATGAATTAGAGCGAAGACTGCGAGCCAGGCCTTCTCGTCCAACATCAGTGTCTGACCTCACAAATGCGCTTCTGGAAGAATGGTCAAAAATTCCCATAAACACACTCCTAAACCTTGTGGAAAGCCTTCCCAGAAGAGTTGAAGCTGTTATAGCTGCAAAGGGTGGGCCAACGTCATATTAAACCCTATGGATTAAGAATGGGATGTCACTTAAGTTCATATGCGTCTAAAGGCAGGTGAGCGAATACTTTTGGCAATATAGTGTATGATATATATCCTCTGACTTTATTCCATCTGTTGTCTTCAGTAAACCTTGGTCATTCAAATGCTCCCAAATAGATGATTAAAGTCGCTTTTTTTGGTGGATATGAGTCTGGTAAATCAAATTCATCTGTTATATTTTGGAGTTTGTGTGATTAAACCCCAGCATTATTAGCAGCATTGTTCAGGGGTGCGGTTTCATTTTCTTATGAACTCTTTTGACCAGGAATACTATCAGCTTTATTTGCAGTTTCAAATAATGAATATAAGCTTGACTGTCTTTTCGAAATTTTCACTGAAATTAGTCTACATTTATAAGAAAATATTGCCAGTTAGACACGCTCACTCTCCGCTTTCCTGTGCTCAATGCACATGCAGCTACAAGCATCAACCAATGAGAGAGATTTTGCACTAATAAAGAAAGCCGGCACACCTGCTCGCTCTTGTGCTCTCTCTCTCTCTCTCTCTCTCTCTCTCTCTCTCTCTCTCTCTCTCTCTCAAACACACACACACACACACAGATACAGACTGTTGCAATTTGACAATGCTCTGGTTAATGCTGAATCATCTAAAACAACTACCGGAGCACAAATATCCCAAATCTTACATTTTCCGGAACAGGATCCGGCTCAAATTAATAAAAATAAATAAATACTTGAACACAAGGGGCCCACGACTCTGAACAATATACATATTGTTGGCTTTATGCTGTTTTGTTTGTGTATTTATGTGTGGGTGAAGGTCTGTGTGATTGTGTAGTGTTTAAATGTCTGTCTGAACACACAAAGACTATTTTTATGTCATCAACAGAATGTTGAATAGAACACGTCAACTGCTCCCTGAAGTGTGTACTTGCTTTTTTCCATTTTTCTGTGTATGCAGGCTACCAAACTATATCCCCTGTAATGCATCAGTAAGTTTGACTACTCTCAGACAATGTAAGGGAACAAATGAAAGCAGAGATGAGAAGGAATGGGAAAAAAATTTAAGAAAGGATGGATGAAAAAAAAAGCGTTAGAATAAATGCAAGTCAATGGAAATGTAAAAGTTATGAAATAATATTTAGGAAGTACTGTATGAAAGGTGAGGTGAAAAGAGAACAAAATATATTTAGGAATAAAAAAGGAGATATTAAATGAGTGTGAGTTCCCTGGTGTTTCTGAATGGAGAGTTTAAACTCTCTTCCTCTGCTCATTGTAACTGAGTAAAGTTTATGTGCTCATAAGTGGTGGTAGAATCTGAATATGAGTGTCATGTAATCCAATGTTATGACAGTAGCTTTAGTTAGGCTGGGTGAAAGGAGTGAACAGGTTGTATGGGGCTCCCCGGAGTTGAATTACAGACCCATGAAAAGAACGAGTGAGCGAGAAGGAGAGAATGAGGACAATGAGTCCTAGGGCTCCCGTCTCGGTTTCTCGCTAAACCTCAGAAGATCTCTCTCGCTTTTGCTGTCATTGAGGTTTATTTGCCAGCTCCACATTTTCACTTCTGAATGATTTTGGTACATATTCACTTTTCCAGTTAACTGTGTCCTAACCCTTTCTACTTTTTTTGACAAAATAAATGTAACTGTGAATCACTTCTGTGTCATATTTTCAGTCTTGTTCCTCTCTTAGGACTTGGACAGGGATTATTCAAATTAACTTATTCAGAGGCCAAAGATTTGGGAGTGACAGCCGCATTTAACAACCAAATTTAAATTATCACTCTGTGTATGTAGAGAATACAGGATTCACTCTTAAAATTGGCTTAGTGATAACCTTAGCAGTGATTTGGCATCTAAAGAATATCTACAAGAAACATGGATGGAAACATGCACTGCAAAAAATAAATAATAATTTTGTGTTGTTTTACAGTAACAAAAAAATGTAAGAAAATTTTAAGAAAAATAAATCTTATAAAATAAAGCCTAAACCTCCCAAAATTTTTCAGATTTCTCTTTAAAAGAATAAATACAATTATAATATATTGTTTTGCTTTTCAAGTAAATGTACAGTAAAATGTTTTAAGGATGCATAGATATTTTTTACTGGAAACAAGACTAAAATACTGAGTAAAGGTTAGGGTATACTTCCTTTTTCCGCATGGCATTGCAACTCCTTTGCCTGCTCAGCCTTTAAAAATATCACTCTAAGACTGCTTTTTGATACTTTTTATGAGAGTCAACACTGTGCCTGAGAAGTAGCGGCACTCAGAAAACTGAAGTATACTTTGGCCTTAAGAAAATTACTTTTTTGAAGAGTGGTACAGAATGATGTGTTCATAAAATGCACTTCTCTGTCATTTTTATTTTAGAGAGAGATGGTTTACTCATCGCGGGACTCGTCACCTACCCGTCGTCTCAACACCCTCCCTTCTTCCACTGCCTCGCCCTCCTCCGGTTCCCCATCACGATCCCGTCTATCCTATAGCGGGAGTCGCCCCCCATCTTTTGCTGGTCAGGGTCACCCCCATCCCCAGGGCCCTCAGCATCAGTCCCACCACCTGTCCCCCTCTCATGGACAAGCTCAAGGGCTAACGCCTTCTTCCTCCGCCATCCTGGAGCGTCGCGATGTCAAACCCGATGAGGAGATGTCTGGTAAGAACATGGTTCTTTTGAAGAACGAGGGCCTGTATGCTGACCCCTACAGCCTAATGCATGAGGGTCGGCTTAGCATTGCCTCTACTCAATCACTGGCCACCATCGCCGACCCCTTTGGTTTCCCGGTGTCAGGAGGGCTTTACCGCAGGGGTTCGATGCGGTCTCTTAGTACATACTCAGCTGCAGCGCTACAAGGAGAACTGGAGGACTCCCTGTATAAACCTGGGGGTTCTCTGTACTCTGATACCTACGGCCCCAGCTCCACGCTTGGGATGGGCTTTCGACTGCCACCCTCCTCCCCTCAGAAAATTCCAGATGTTCAGTTACGTGACAGAGACTCGTTCACCGGTTCGCCGAGCCGAGGGTCGCCCGTGAGACAGACCTTCCGCAAGGACTCCGCCTCCTCGTCTGTGTTTATGGAGAGTCCGAAGTCCAGACCCAGCTCTAGTTCAGAACCTCTAGGAGATGGGATTAAGGGACCCGGGTTTGTGTCGCCATTGTCTGGGAATGAGACAGACACACGGTGAGTACTGGCAAAAGTGTGTATGTGCATGTCAAGCCCTGCTGAAAAGACCAGCAAAGCTGGTCACCAATATATGATGTTTTTGGGATGCTGGTCCTCAGCATTGGATGCTGGTGTGCTGGTGTCCCCAACAGACTTCTTAACTAGTTTGACCAGCAAGTCAACCAGCTTTACCAGAAAGACCATGCTGGTCAACCACTTTCACCAGCTAAGATTTGCTGGTTAACACTCTTGACTGATCAGCACCAAACCAGCACTAACCAGCATAAGCCAGGATGGACCTGCATGAAAATACATGCTGGTCCAAGCTGGTCTTTTAAGCAGACTACTGGGATTGTAATCTCTTGTTGTTGTACAGGAATGTGTTTGTGCATGCATGAGCACATTTAGGGCATTTTAACAAACACTATAAGTGTATACTTGTGTTTATCTATGTGTAAATAATGTACATTGTCTTTGTCTCTTATTAGCAGGGATCGTATGGAGGCAATGGAGAAGCAGATAGCCAGTCTGACTGGACTGGTTCAGAGCGTCCTAACTCGAGCACCAGACAGCGACAGCACGTAAGACCTCATTACATTCACAAACCCATCTACAACCCATTCACATTGAACCAATTGACACACCCTGACCTGGTGCTTACAGTATAAACTTCTGATATCCAGTCACTGTAACCCCCTTCTCGTAAAGGATTCAGTCATTTGACACATAACACCAATATGTAACCTGTTAACCCAATGCATTCAACCATTTCACTCATCACACTGTTGTTCACTTGGTACTATTTTGCTGGCATGCGAAAATATCCTGTGTTCTCATGTTTGCCCTACAGCCACTGGCTGTACAATTATGTGTTTCATAAGCTTGCTTGATGTAAGCTTGGTATGCAAAAATGTCTTCACTTGCTGAATGTAAAGTGCTTGTATTGTATTTGTGTTTGCTTGTGGTTATACCTGAGTCTATTTCTTCCACTTTGTACCAGTGCTTTTGATGTTGCTGGGCATTTACAGTCATTCATATTCAATGTGACAAGATATTCACATCAAGAAAATAAAAATAATTTAGATTCTCACAACTAAAAGAGATTGTTGAGTAAAGAGAGTGCTGATTAAAGATAGTTTTAAGAAACTAAAGCGTTGAACAAAGAGAGTGTTGAGTAAAGAGAGTGTTAAGATGGCCTTGAGAAACCAAATGTTGGCATAAAGAGACCATTAAGGAAACAAAGTGTTGCGTAAAGGCCTATTCATACCAAGTACAAGATAAAATGTCACAAATTACAGATGTAAACCGCAAACAATTTTTCACACCAAAATTATTCTCACAGAGTCCTTATACAGTGTGAAATGTTATAGCGATGCATTCTTTCATTTTAAAATCTTGTTGAAAATTTTACAGGACTTGGTGTGAATTGGCCTTAAAGAGACTTGTTCATTAAGTAAGAGTTAAGTAAAAAGAGTTGGTATTACACCAGCTTACTCTTAGTCATTATCTGAGCCAGGGACTTGTGGTTGAGTATAGTGTTGGGAGTTTTGTGGATTGTAAAACTAGCATAATGCACTGTAGTACCTAAACTTCTGTAGTGCACTGCTAGGCAAGTTTAGTGATTTGTTAGTGTAGTGTTGGGTTGTACAGGACAGTTTTAATTCATAGTTAAGCCCAATTGTTATGTAGGAAACATAACATACACCGATGAGCCAAAACATTATGACCACATGCCTAATATGCTGTTGGTCCCCTGCATGCCACCAAAACAGCACAGGTGTTGGCATGGACTTTACAAGACCCCTGAAGATGTCCTGTGCTCTCTGCCTCCCAAGATATTAGCAGCAGATCCTTGAAGTCCTGTAAGTAATGAGGTGGAGCCGCCATGGATCAGACTTGTTGGTCCAGCACATCCCACAGATGCTCAATCGGATTGAGATATGGGGAATTTTGGAGGCCAGGGCAACACCTTGAACACTTCATCATGTTCCTCAAACCATTCCTGAACAATGTGTGCAGTGTGGCAGGGCTCATTATCCTGCTGAAAGAGGCCACTGCCATCAGGGAATACCATTGCCATGAAGGGGTGTACCTGGTCTGCAACGATGTTTAGGTAGGTGGCACGTGTCAAATTGATGTCCACATGAATAGCCGGACCAAGGGATTCCCAGCAGAACATTGCCCAGAGCATCACACTTCCTCCACCAGCTTGTTGTCTTCACACAGTGCATCCTGTTGCCATCACTTCCCCAGGTAAATGGCACACATGTGTACTGCCGTCAAGATGATGTAAAAGACTCATCGGACCAGGTGACCTTATTCCCCTGCTCCAAGATCCAGTTCTGACGCTCACCCATTGTAGGTGCATTTGACAGTGGACAGGGTCATCATGGGCACTCAAACCAGTCTGCGGCTACGCAGCAGTATGTGATGCACTGTGTGTTGTGACACATTCCTCCCGTAACCATCATTAACATTTTCTGTGACCTAAAACTAAGTTAGTGACAGAAAATGTTGAGTGTGGTAATGGAGAAAGGGACAATTGTGCTCTGAAAGTACATTTACATTAACATTTATGCATTTGGCAGTCACTTTTATCCAAAGCAACTTACAGTGCATTCAACATATATATTTGTATCAGTTTGTGTGTTCCCTGGGAATTGAATTATCTTGTCATTGCTAGTGCCATGCTCTACCAGTTTAGATACAAGAAAGTGTAGTGAAGTCTAAGCAGTGTAGTGCAAGATAGTGAAGACCATTGTTTGGATAGTCAAGTGTGAGTGTAGTGTTAGGTGCTGTAGTGTAGTATAGTATTAGTGTAGTGTTAGGTACAGTAGTACGGTGGTAGTATCATGGCTGTATGATCCTCAGATGCGGCCTGCTGCGTCTCTGCATGATGGCGGGCTGCCCTCCGGACCAGGGGGCGGAGTTTTCACGGCCCTTCCCTTTCTCTTCCAGCGAGAAGACCGAATCCACCAGCAACGGCTCCGCCACAGGAAGTGAGTCAAAATACATTCTTTGTGTTTGTCCATAGCTGTCATGCAGGTAGGCTATAAAATGTATAATATTGTGTCTAATATTGTCTAATTCTGAATTCATAGGCCTATGTGCTTAGTAATTGAGTAGTCTCAGAGACAGTATATGGGGAAAAGATGGGCCACTTCTAGAAAAATAAATGGGAAAAGTTGTAATGCTCAATAGTGCACTTTGAAAGAAGGACCCTTCTTTGTGTTCACTCTTTTTTTCCTTACTTTCGGAATACCCTTTTTTTTCATGGATGCTCTGGAGTACTTAAACTTTGCTCTTTCTCTCGTTTTCCCCAGTGTCCTTTCTTTCTTTTCACATCCCTCTCAAATCAGTAATGGGCATCCTTAGAGAATGCCTTTTGAGTGGCCAGCCCTTAAAAGGCTGCAGCTGGAGTTTTGATTTGCTTGATTTGTCTTTGAAGGCTCTCCACAATTGAGAGAGTTGAGTCTAAGTCCACGGTTTTCAAATTGGGGGCTCGTCAGGGGAGGCACGGTGAATGATGGTAATATCATACAATACAAATACAATAAAATGAATTGTGAACATAAATGAAAATTACTAGCTTAATAGAACATATTCCAGCCTAATAGACCATAGCTCTATGGCATTATAATACTGTTAAATGTCGAGAGCCCATACATGTCATGCAAGAGCGCATCCATGTACTGGTTGCACGAACGCAAATTTCTCCCCTCACACACGGATATCCTTTGCTCTCACACAAAACTGGATGTGCGCTCTCAAATATACGCTGATCTCTTATCAAGTCTCCCTGATTTCTCAGAGTGCTGCTCAAAACATGTCCTGTGCATTTGCAAATTTATTATAATGCCATTTAGCTCTGCCTCTGTTCATTTATAAAAAATTGTATGCCTCTGTTGGTGTGGTATATCAAGAGAGAAACAATACTGGAGTTTAAGGAATCAACTCACCATTTGGCTGGTAACTTTTTTAGGAACTGCAGCATAATACATGGTTAAATTCATATTGTCAGTATAATATTCTGATGCTTACTGATGATGTAAGATATGTGAGCAAATTAAATTACATATAAATCATCAACTAAGAACATCTGTTGCGACTCATGTCTTATGACTTGCACCTCAGTGGAAAACTTTATCTAAAAAAAAGTTTATCTAGGATGCATATAGGATTTTTTTCAGAACTCATCCCTGATAGCACACATACATCACCCAGATGTCTATTTGATGTGTGTGTTGACATCTGGAAGACATATGTTTTATGCTCTTTGCTCATTTGCAATACCTCTATTACACTACCTCTGTAACACTTTACAATAAGATTCTGTTCCTTAACATTAGTTAATGCATTAGGTATCATGAACTAACAATGAACTATATATTTCTTAAAGTATTTATTCATCTTTGTGAATTTTAGTTAATAAAAATACATTTGTTTTTTGTTAGTTCATAGTGCATAAACTAATGTTATTATACAACTTTTGATTTTAAAAATGTAAAATTGTCGATTTTAAAAATGTCAAAATTAACATTAACCAAGATAAATAAATACTGTTATTTCATGTTAACTAATCTTGTTAACTAATGTTAATGAATACAACCTTATCGTAAAGTGTTACCACTTTATCACAAATGTAGAAGACTAAAAAACAGTTAAATAAGCCCATTGTCATTAGGACAAACATGTATTTTTAATAAGAATAATTATTAAAATTATTATTAATTATTGAGCTTCAACAGGGGGTGTAACCAAACGTGTGCATTAAGGTCGAAACTATCTGTTTTGTCTGACCAATGGCAGACTGGGGGAGTGTTCTGGAACCTGTTTGAAAAAAGTTGTTTGGTGATGCTAGTGGCACAGAAATTACATACTGCACCTTTAAATTTTAAAAAACTGGGAGCTGACAGCTTCTACTCTGTTACAGCAGGCCGGCTGAAGAAGAAAGGTAGCTTTGTCTCTGCTCTCTCTCGTATTTAGTGTGAATTGATGTGCCTTCCCCAGTGTATGTATTGTGCGTGTCCTTTTTACAAAAGTGTAATCCTTCTAATTAATTGATGTCTGTTCCCACTATAGCTTTGTATGGTATCTATTCTCTATGGTCTGCTTGGGCTTTGATATTTCTCTCCCTCAGTCTGTTTTCATTTCTAAAGTTGGCACATTCACACACTGAAAATGAAGTGTGAGGAGGATGTGTTGGTTTTCACGTTTCCTGAATCTTGGGGAATCATTGTTTACCCTTATAAACGACTGACTGGAGATTGATTTTCACTCTGTACTCTACACTAACAGCATGCTCACTCCTGAATGGGCTTTGTGTGTGAGCAAGTTAGTGAGTCTTTAAAATCAGGAAAGGCTGGGTTCCTGTAGATCTACCTTCCTGCAGAGTTTAGATCCAACCAAGAAGGTCTGTAGGACCTGGAGAGAGGTTTCAATTAGCATTCCCATTCATCTCAATAGCAGTTCCTTGGCTGGTGCATGCACCCAGGGAAGCACAGTATGCGACCTTAATGCTGCCATTTGTGCTAATGGGCACTCAATTCTAGACACAATTGTTTTTGAGCCAATCACCTGAGGGGTAAACATCATATGGCTAATTATTACAGGAAATTGGCATCCTGTCAATGCTGATTGGATAATGGAACCACAAGAATGCTTACAATCCAAAGCCCTTAACTAGCAACTATGCTGCCATTACATGATTTATGACGTCAAAGGCAGTAGTCAAAGAAAAATAGTCCATTAGTTCATTAATAAAAACTTTTTAACCTCCTATGAGCCTTCGCTGGTAAAACAACTATTATAACATACTGAAATGCTTGCGATTTATGTGCTTTATTTCGTCAGAGTGCACAGTTACTCGAGTGACCATCAAAGGAGAAACAGAGTGGTGTAGATAAAGCATCAACCAGCAGGGGCTAACTTCCCATACTAGATAGTCAAGGTTAAGCAGGTGTGTTAGAGAAGGACTGGAACTAAACTCTGTAGGAAGCTTGATCTCCTGGAGCAGGTTTGAAATGCAGGTGTAGATGGGAAGCTTTTACATACTTTTAATCAGTCTTATATAGAATATCAGGTTGTGAAGCATATCAGTGGTATATTACATTGTGTTTGGTATTAATATCATGTCTTTAGACCCCAGAGTGTTGACTCTTTGTCCTGTGTTGTAATTATTAGCACTGACTCCATCTGCTCCACTGGCTCTGATGCCTCCACCTTCATCTAGCACCTCTCAGGCCTCGACTGTCTCCAGGCTACAGATGCAGCTCCACCTCCATGACTTACAACAGAATGCCACTGATCTGCGCAAACAGCTTGTACAGCTTCGGAAAATGCAGGTAACACGTTACGAACAAACACACACTGTCAGGTTAGGGTTGAGGAAAAGGCAGGACTCACATGCAGAAAATTGGATGGGCTTTATTTAAACTCAGTAAACAAAACAAACAAAAACTACCCCATAGGGGAAAACTCAACAGTCCAGGGAAGGCAAAGAAAGGATTGGCTGGGCTGGAGACAGGGCTGGGACAGACAGGAACTGACTAAAAGACACTTGGCAGGGAAACATTCACAGGAACAGCCACAACAAACTGGCATAAGACAAAAAACACAATGGGGTTAAATAGGAATGAAAACGAGGAAGGCAGGTGAACCAAATTAACTAATAATGAGGTAACAAGGGGGCAGGACAAGAGACAGGAGAGCACATGGCAAACAAATGAACAAGAACCATATGGTCACACCAAACACAACAGACAGGAAGAGCACATGGCAATGAAGCCATCACTGGCCATGTGCTCAAACAAACACAATGACAAGACAATTGGGCACATGGCAATGAAGCCACCATTAGCCACGTGCTCAAACAAAAGACAAGACAAGACAAGAGCACAAGACAAGACAAGAGCGCATGGCAAGAGAACCGAAACCAAACACGAAGCCATGCATTCATAAAGACATGGAGAGTGTCCAGATCCCAACTCAGAAACAAGACCGAACCAGACCGAAGAGTCAGGATCCAGACACCATGCCCTGAACATGAAATGCAGACTAAACAGAAGAGCCCACAGCAAAGAAAACAACCAAAAAGCCGTGCGCTCACACAGAGACACAGAACATACATGTCAGGATCTTGTCACCACAATAAACATGACTAACAAAGGTGACAGGATCCTGACACACACTCTCATACATCTCAACACACAGTAGGTAACACCGCATGCTAACTAGGCATGAAGCGATAAGGCGTCAAGTGGTAAATCACATCTCTTCCATGTTAATTTGAGTTTTTGTCCTTACCAGGAGGTCGTCAGCAGTGTGGCATGTCAAGACAATTTGTCAGTTGCTTTGTTTCTGTTTTCACACCATTCTAGGTAGTCCTACCCACTGTGAAATATTTTTGGTCCAATGTCTTGCTCTATTTTAAACAGCATGTTAAATTAAATGTGTTCTGTTTGGCTGTGATTTTGTCACTTTGTGAAGCATTTAGCTTTCAGCGAGGACACGAAAATTACTTAACGCTCGAAACTTGGTAAATGGTAACTTCAAGGGTCCATTTCTATTGGATTTAACCCATAAAAATCACTTTTGGTGGTATAACCTAATTTGTCAGGTTGATTTAGTCAGATTGGATATAATTTTATTAAAACCAGTTGTTTTTGCTGTCACCAAAGGAAACACATTTTTAGATTACCTGATGAAACATTTTTTACAGTGTAGTTATTACAAGGTGTTACCTGTCTGTTGACACAGCACTAACAGAGTAAGTGCAAAATCATTACACATTTCACAAAATACTCCCTCAAATTACTTTATTTTGATACCTATATATTATTATGGCACTATTTTTGAACTACTTTGTTACTCAGTCATAAAAAAACATACACAGATAAGGCACATTTGGAAAGTCAAGCATTGTCATTATCAGAGGACCTCCATCTGAAGGTAAGAAAGGAATAATTGACAACTGTTGAATTATTAAAAATGTAATGCACACCTGAGGTTGTAATGTGGCCACAATGCAAAGCAAATTGGCCTTTACACCAATTGCAATAATTCAGCGGTTCATAGTCAATTATTCTGCTTGTACCAAAGGATGTCATCTGTGCTTATCTTAAGGTGTTTTTCAGGTTTCATTGTGTATTGAACAACTTCCTTACACCACCGATTACATCTGTTAATTTAAAAGAACATGGCTATGGCTAAGTAATACTGTAATGGAGTCAATACTTCATACTGTAGTTGTGCAGCTGTAGAAAATGAAACAGCACATTTGGAATGTGTGCTTGGAACATGCACTGTTGGAATTCAAAAATGCTCTGGTGTAAATTATTGTAATAAACCTGCACCTCAGTGAGCCATAAAGATGCTTGTATGTTGACAGAGGAAGATTTAAGGAAGTGTCACAGAAGGTGCTGCGGAAGGCAAAGACGTCAAGAACAACCGCATCAATTTGTAGTCTTCACAATATCTCACTCTAATTTATTTACACACAGCAGTGACAACAAAGAGCAAGCTGCTGAATGACTTCACCTGGTATTTACAGTGGATCGGTTGCTCCTGATGCATCACTATACATCACAGTTTTCCTACAGAATTCTGTTTTTGCTGAATTACCCCATAATTGGCCCAAACTACACACTAAACAAAACAAAACTGTTTATTTAATAATATATACTAGATGGCGCCACAGATGGCCGCCTTGGTGGGTAGCTCTTCAGTTCTTTTGTAGTTTTTGTTTGTTTGTCCTGTGTTTAGTAATATTTCTTCAGTCAGTTTTACCAGGGACGAACTGCTGAACATTCGGCAGCATATACCAGACAAACTTTTCCCGGTTTTTGAATATTTTGCTGGACATTTTATTCAGAGGCGCGGCTGTTTTGTTTAAACGCGCTAGGAGATGCAGGCGAGGAAGACAAGCAGGCGTGCTGTTCAGGCTCCGTCGGCACGGCTTTCGAACAGCACTGCCGAGTATACATTTAGCGAATCTCCGCTCTCTTCCTAACAAAACGGACGAACTACATCTCCTCACCCGTACAAACAAGGACTTTTCAAACTCTGCTGCCTTGTGCTTCACAGAAACCTGGCTGAGTGAAGCCATTCCGGACAACGCGTTACATCTGCTGGACTTTCAGCTGTTCAGAGCGGATCGCATTGTGGAGTTAACGGGGAAAACGAGAGGCGGTGTAACATGCATTTACATCAATGAAAGTTGGTGTACAGATGTAACAAAGGTAAAGAGGATGTGCTGTCCTAATTTGGAAGCGCTCTTTATTAACTGTAAGCTGTTCTTCGGGAATTTTCCTCGTTTATTCTGGTGAGTGTGTATATCGCGCCAAACGTGTGTGTGAACACAGCGCTGCAGCAGCTGGCTGATCAAATCACAGACACAGAACAACAATACCTGGACTCAGTTATTATTATTCTTGGGGATTTTAACAAAGCAAATCTCACACTCACACGTGAACTGCCCAAATACAAACAGCACATTACATGCCCCACCAGAGACAGGAACATTCTGGATCATTGCTACACAAAAATAAAGGGTGCATATCGCTCTGTCCCTAGAGCAGCTTTGGGACTCTCTAATCACTGTCTGGCTCATCTTCTTGCAACCTACAGGTAGAAATTAAAATCAACCAAGCCAGTAGTAAGGACTGTAAAGAGATGGACCAATGAAGCAGAGCGTGAACTACAAGCCTGCTTCTATTGCACGGATTGGATTGTTTTTGAGGCTGCAGACATCAATTTGGATGAGCTAACAGATACTGATACATCATATATCAATTTCTGTGAGGATATGTGCATTCCTACTAGGACTTATTTAAAGTTCAACAACGACAAACCGTGGTTTACAGCAGAGCTAAGGCAGCTTCGTCAGGCCAAAAAGGATGCTTACAATGGTGGGGATAAAGTCTTGTACAATCAGGCCAGGAACACAGTGAACAAGGAAATCAGAGTGGCTAAAAGAAGATACTCTGAGAAGCTGAAAAACAAGTTTTCAGCTAACAACCCTGCAACAGTGTGGAGTGGCATGAAACAACTCACAAATTACAGGACTCCTACCCCCAACCCTGTGGTGGACCAACAACTGGCTGACGACCTGAATGTGTTCTACTGCAGATTTGAAAGGCCCAATCTCACACTCCACACCCACTCTGACCTTCACTTCACACAAACACCAACACCTCTTGCAACCCCCCTCCTCCCCCCTCCTGTTACTCAACCTGCACTTAAGATCTTTGAAGATGATGTGAGCCAGGTCTTTCGGAAACAAAAGACGAGGAAAGCTTCAGGCCTAGATGGCGTCTCACCAGCGTGTCTTCGATCCTGTGCTAACCAGCTGGCCCCCATCTTCACACAGATCTTCAATAGATCACTGGAGCAGTGTGAAGTCCCATGCTGCTTCAAACACTCAATCATTATTCCTGTCCCAAAGAAACCAAAAATCACAGGACTTAATGACTACAGACCTGTCACCCTGACGTCTGTGGTCATGAAATCATTTGAGAGACTGGTGTTGGCCCACCTGAAGAACATCACTGGACCCTTTCTAGATCCCCTTCAATTTGCTTATCGAGCAAACAGGTCTGTGGATGATGCAATCAACATGGGATTGCATCATATCCTGCAACATCTGGACAGACCAGGGACATATGCAAGGATCTTTTTTGTGGACTTCAGTTTGGCTTTCAACACCATCATCCCAGCTATACTCCAGAATAAATTACACCAACTCTCTGTTCCCATGTCTATCTGTCAGTGGATTACCAGCTTTCTGACGGACAGGCAGCAGTTTGTGAGACAGGGTAAACTCACTTCCAGCACCTGTACAATCAGCACTGGTGCACCCCAGGGATGTGTGCTTTCCCCACTACTCTTCTCCCTCTACACCAATGACTGCATCACCAAGGACCCCTCTGTCAAGCTCCTGAAGTTTGCAGATGACACCACTGTCATCGGCCTCATCCGAGATGATGATGATGAGTTTGCATACAGAAGGGAGGTTGAACAGCTAGCTGTCTGATGCAGTCAAAACAACCTTGAGCTGAACACGCTCAAAACGGTGGAGATGATTTTGGACTTTAGGAGGAACACCCCAACACTGACCCCCCTCATCATTCTAAACAGCACTGTGGCAGCAGTGGAGTCATTCAGGTTCCTGGGCACTACCATCTCACAGGAACTGAAGTGTGAGACACACATTGACTCCACTGTGAAAAAGGCCCAGCAGAGGTTGTACTTCCTTCGCCAGCTGAGGAAGTTCAACCTGCCACAGGCGCTGCTGATACAGTTCCACTCAGCAGTCATTGAGTCTGTCCTCTGCACTTCAATAAATGTCTGGTTTGGTTCAGCTACAGAATCAGACATCAGAAGACTACAAAGGACAGTTCGGACTGCTGAGAGGATTATTGATTGCCCCCTGCCCCCCCTTCAAGAACTATACACTTCCAGAGTGAGGAAAAAGGCTGGAAAAATCACTCTAGACACCACTCACCCTGCCCATTACCTTTTTGAACTGTTGCCTTCTGGCTGACGCTTCAGAGCTCTGAGCACCAGAACCATCATGCACAGGAACAGTTTTTTCCCGCAGGCTATCCATCTCATGAACAGTTAAATTGCCCCATTGAGCAATAACTATGTGCAAAACACAGTTTAGCCTTTTTTATATTTATCCAACACATCCAACCTCTTCTGCCATTTCATTCCTCTGGAAAAAAAAAAAAAAAAAACATTTGCACTGTACATAACAGATTGTATTTGCACTGTAAATAACAGATAACAGATTTGTATTAGATTTGCACTACGTATGTGTAGAGAGAAACAGACAGAGATAGAGAGAAGTAGAGATCTTTGTTTTACTGCAATGTGAACAGAGAAAGCCTCTGCAAATATAACAGCAACATTCACATATCACTCAAATATGTCGAAATTTCAGTTTTCCTGATATGGACCATCTATCCCAAGACAGCAGTCATATCTGACAAGAAGGATGGATATAAAATCTGATTGAATGGATATGGCAAGATATAAGAAAAGAATACATATGGCTTGTAAGCTGTTCCAGTGCACAGACAGCTATCAGATTGCCTTGGTAACAGTAAAGATGACAGGTTGAACAGGGCTATGATAAAGGGATATGTTTGTGTTGTGTGAATGTGAATGTGTGTTGATGGAGAGACAGGGAGGATTGGAGGGGATTTGGAAAGGCTAAAAGCAAACACAAAGAAAACAGAATGGTAATACACGAGATTGACAGATCCTCTTGGATAATCTGTGTGTCATCCTTCTCTTTTTTCTGTATTTACAGGGTTCCCACAGTCATGGAAAAACTGGAAATGTCAGGAAATTAATTTTTTTTTATTTTTAGGCCTAAAAACTTTTCCAGAAAATTGATCAAACCTTAAAGGTGATATATGTAATTTTTTGGTGTAATGTTAAAGTACAGTACTGTGCAAAAATCTAAGGCACATAAGATGTTTCACAAAAACATTTGTCTTAAGATGATTATTTATTTCTTCAGCTTTAGTGTCAAAAGGAAATATAAATGTTAGACTCCCAAACATTACTTTTGCAAATAGAATTAGAATAGAAAAACATCAAGTCAGTCTGGGATTACTTGAAGAGACAGAAGCAATTGAGACAGCCTAAATAGAAGAACTGTGGTGAATTCTTCAAGAAGCTTGGAACATCCTACTGTATCTGCCAACAACCAAGAAAAACAGTGTCCAAGTGTAAGTTGGAGAATTAGTGCTGTTTTGAAGGCAAAGATGGTCACACCAAATATTGATATTGTTTACTGAACTTTGTATGCCATTCATTGATAAATGAAAACTATTTTTGGCATTATTTTTTTAAGAAAACCTCACTATGCAACATTTTCCACAAGTGCCTAAAACTTTTGCACAGTACTGTACATTCTTCTATCCCGGGTAAATATGCAGAGATAACTATGCCTTCGAAAAGTGTAAACACTGTGGCTCTGTGTTTGTTTGAGCATCCCGACCAGTCCAATATACACTAGCAGTATTGGTTCAACCAATGCCGTGAGTTTTGGGTGGGACTATCTTTTTTGACCAGTGGCAGAATAGGGGGAGTGTTCAGGAAACCTGTTTGAAAACAATCATTATTTTAGTTCCATTTTGTGATGTTAGTGGTGCAAATATTACTTCACCTTTAAAGAAGTCATGGAAATTGTTAAAGTAATTTTTTTCTAGTTATGCTTAGCTCTAAAATATTTAATCAGGAAGAAATTGATTTGTTAGTGTAATATCTATAAAATAATTCAGAAAATGATCTAAAATTATTTAAAGAAACTTATTCAATAATCACAAATGGTGTGGGAACCCAGTATTATTACACTACTGTGTATACTGTAAGTATGTGTGAGTGTGTGTGTTTCAGGGATTCCACTTTAATGGAAAACCTGGAAATATCAGAGAATTAAAAAAAAAAATTGAATTCAAGGCTTGGAAAAGTCATGGAAATTAATAGTCTTTAACAAGTCATTGAAAAGTCAGGTTATTTTCTATAGTGATTAAATTGTTTTCTATTAATGCTCAGATCTAAATATTTAATCAGCAAGAAAATGCTCTTTGTGTGTACAATCTCTATTAAATATTTATGTATTTTTTAATCCAGAATTACAAATGACTACAAAAAAAAATCATAGGGAAATCATTGATCAAAAGGTGTGGTAACCCTGGTGTTTATGTGCATGTTAACAAGTGTTCAAGTAGTCATTCATATCTGCCCTGCTCCTGTGTGTGATTCACTGCAATTGCAGGGCAGGCAATAACTCTTAATATTATACTCAATGATGAGCTGGTATGGGCCAGCAGGGACACATCATAGAGAGAGAATTGAGTAATCTCTGACCTAGTCTCAAATCAAGTCAACTTTTCAGTCAGCAGTTCTTTAGGGAAAAAATGACTGTGAAATGAGAGCTGCTCATGTGATTCATGAGTGAACACCTGCATCATAACTGTGAACGCTCAACTAACAAGACTGTAAAAATCATAACATTTTAGATGTAGAAAGTGCAAGAAAATGGAAGGCATTTTGGGGTAGGGGTGACGATTAAAGAGAAAGCAGCACTTGGATGGAGAAATAGAAGTAGAGGTGAAGTTGTGACAGTCTGGGAGGGTGCAAACCAGGAAATGGCTAGATTGGTGTCAATTGCTTTGGTGTGTAGAGGCAAGCAGCTGGTGTCATGACAACAGCAGTTTGCTGAGTTAGACAATTACCTGCCTGAATGCTGGAGCTCGAGACACGGCCCTTGCCCTCATCCCGTTACCTAGGAGACATGGATATGTTGAATAATGCATGAGACACATAAATTATTCAGCCTGAGGAGGAACTACTTTGAATGATACTAGAAAACCTATTGGAATGCACACACACACACACACACAGTGCACAAAAAAAATCTTTCACACACTTTTCTCATTATGGGCTCTCTGCAAGTGACAAAGTCCAACCTGTATTTCTCTGAGAGCAAATAAACACTGTCTGCATAATGCTTACTCATCTCAAAATTATGGTGTTGCTTGGCACTCAAACTCCCACACACATACACAGTAGGACTATGCTGATTCAATCATAAATGGGCATAATTTTTTTTATTTTATTTTTTTATTGCATTGATACTTTAGATCAGTGTTTTTAATGAAGCAATATCACATGTGCAAGAGTGCTGTTGTTCTGAATATCAGCATGGCTTTGATTGAAGACAATCAACCAAAAAGGAAGTAACATACGTTTTTCAAAGGCTTCCACTCCATTAGAGAACGCTGTGTGTGAATGGCTGCCTCTTCTCAGAGACAAGTTTATGCTTTTTGTATTGGCTGTCTACTGTTCACTGCTCTGGACTTCATATTATTGGATTTAAAATCATTGGAATACAGTGCATCCGGAAAGTATTCACAGCGCTTCACTTTTTCCACATTTTGTTATGTTACAGCCTTATTCCAAAATGGATTAAATTCATTATTTTCCACAAAATTCTACAAACAATACCCCATAATGACAACGTGAAAGAAGTTTGTTTGAAATCTTTGCAAATTTATTAAAAATAAAAAAATGAAAAAATCACATGTACATAAGTATTCACAGCCTTTGCCATGACACTCAAAATTGAGCTCAGGTGCATCCTGTTTCCACTGATCATCCTTGAGATGTTTCTACAACTTGATTGGAGTCCACCTGTTGTAAATTCAGTTGATTGGATATGATCTGGAAAGGCACACACCTGTCTATATAAGGTCCCACAGTTAACAGTGCATGTCAGAGCACAAATCAAGCCATGAAGTCCAAGGAATTATCTGTAGACCTCCGAGACAGGATTGTTTCGAGGCACAGATCTGGGGAAGGGTACAGAAACATTTCTGCAGCATTGAAGGTCCCAATGAGCACAGTGGCCTCCATCATCCGTAAATGGAAGAAGTTTGGAACCACCAGGACTCTTCCTAGTGCTGGCCGCCTGGCCAAACTGAGCGATCGGGGGAGAAGGGCCTTAGGGAGGTGACCAAGAACCCGATGGTCACTCTGACAGAGCTCCAGCATTTCTCTGTGGAGAGAGGAGAACCTTCCAGAAGAACAACCATCTCTGCAGCACTCCACCAATCAGGCCTGTATGGTAGAGTGGCCAGACGGAAGCCACTCCTCAGTAAAAGGCACATGACAGCCCGCCTGGAGTTTGCCAAAAGGCACCTGATGGACTCTCAGACCATGAGAAACAAAGATTGAACACTTTGGCCTGAATGGCAAGCGTCATGCCTGGAGGAAACCAGGCACCGCTCATCACCTGGCCAATACCATCCCTACAGTGAAGCATGGTGGTGGCAGCATCATGCTGTGGGGATGTTTTTCAGCGGCAGGAACTGGGAGACTAATCAGGATCGAGGGAAAGATGAATGCAGCAATGTACAGAGACATCCTTGATGAAAACCTGCTCCAGAGTGCTCTGGACCTCAGACTGGGGTGAAGGTTCATCTTCCAACAGGACAACGACCCTAAGCACACAGCCAAGATAACAAAGGAGTGGCTATGGGACAACTCTGTGAATGTCCTTGAGTGGCCCAGCCAGAACCCAGACTTGAACCTGATTGAACATCTCTGGAGAGATCTGAAAATGGCTGTGCACCGACACTCCCCATCCAACCTGATGGGGCTTGAGAGGTCCTGTAAAGAAGAATGGGAGAAACTGCCTAAAAATAGGTGTGCCAAGCTTGTAGCATCATACTCAAAAAGACTTGAGGCTGTAAGTGGTGCCAAAGGTGCTTCAACAAAGTATTGAGCAAAGGCTGTGAATACTTAAGTACATGTGATTTTTTTTTTTTTTTTTCGTTTTTTATTTTTTATAAATTTGCAAAGATTTCAAACAAACTTCTTTCACGTTGTCATTATGTGGTATTGTTTGTACAATTTTGAGGAAAATAATGAATTTAATCCATTTTGGAATAAGGCTGTAACATAACAAAATGTGGAAAAAGTGAAGCGCTGTGAATACTTTCCGGATGCACTGTACCTTGGACTCTTGTTTTGAACTCTGTTGCACTAACGCCATTACCTTTCTTGGATATCTGGAAGCATTCAGAGTACTCGGCTACCCACACTGCTCCACCTCCACTGACTTTCTGTGAACCGATTCCTATTCTCTGTAATCTATCATCATCGCTTACACTGAGAGGAAAAGACTTTAACTCGTTGAGATCTCTCATAAGGGTATAACTGATAACTGCTGTGTGAGTAAGAACAGCATATCACTGAATAACTGTGCTCTACTGAACACTTGCTTATTATCCGGCAATAGGACCTTCCTTAGCGACTTAATTTCTGAGGGAAAACTTGGACATTTTCTTGCTTACCGAAACATGGCAAACAGTTTATGACCTTGTGGAACTTAATCTACTTACACCCCCTGGTTAAAGCTACCTGACAAAACCTTGGGCTCAGAGAAGGGATGGAGCCGGTTGTTTAACATCTCACCCTTATCATTGAGTCAAATAACTTCCTGGAACCTGTATCGTTTGAATATCTTGCATTTAAGATAACTGGTTGTGTGTCTATGCTTTTCGTGTTAGTTTACCGACTGCCTAAAATGGATGTCACCTGTTTGTAACTTCACTGTTATTCTACTAGGAGACTTTCATGTTGATATTCATGCTGATAGTGATGTTGCATCTGCTTGTGATTTCAAGTCAATACTGGACTGTTTTAATGTTGTACAACATTGTTCCAAAATGTTGTTAAAACAGCTTTCTTCCACCTATGCAACATTTCTCGTATTTGTTCCTCTCTTACACCTGAAGTCCTATCCACGATGCGGTGTGGTGTTTCTAATCCGGTGTGTAACCGGCTTCAGAAAAATAACTTTTTTCTTTTTTTTTTACATATGTTCATGTGTTGCCACCTGTCAATTGTGCAGTAATGATCTCTGAATAAATTGGTGACAGATACCAAAATGAACGATGAATCAAAATCCTCACCACTATTTGGAAATTTGCGAACACAGACAAGCGAAGTGATACAGATAGTAAAGTGTCCCAGTGCTGTTATACTAAATATTAGCACTCCTGGAATGCCAATTGGCCGATCAAATGTTAGGACTGGAACTTTCTGTTGTATAAAAGAATGTGTGCATTCATATAATTTCCTTCAGTTTAGGTTGCACAGTGTGCAAATGTATGTGTTGAATCGTGACATACTGTATATATTGTCATTTGCAATATACCCAACATGCACAAGGACACGTGCACAAAAGCATAGCTGTTTGTTAGAAATTAAACTCAAGGACTTGGATGTGCATTCACAAGCAGTCATTAGAGCATTTACGAGATCATCAAAAAGATATAGGCCATCACAGCTATCAAGGCCAGGCAGTACTTATAGATTCATGCTTATATGCCAACACACAATTCAGCACTCAGAATTGTCATACCTTCATTCTCAATATGACAGTTGCATATGGTCAAAGTCAGATCAGTGTTACACACCCACACATACACATATTTACAGTATGAGTGGTCTGACAGTGATGGCTTTGTTTTGATGTACTGTGACAGTTGACCTTCTGTGAACTTCTGAACTCCCAAACAGCACAGACACACTGTGCATCTCTTGTGTATATACCCGAAGTGTACAGTATACTATACTGTGTAACGTGATTTACACAAAGTTGAATTTCCTTTCTAATCATCCAATCAAAGGCTGTGATTTGTTGATCGGAACACTGTTCCAGGAACAGCAAAGGTTATTGTGTAAATCACGTAATGCAGACTGCAATGATGGGTCATTCTTAAAATGTGTATGTATGTGTGTAGCTGCAGAACCAGGACTCCATACGCAGTCTGCTAAAGAGAACCGAGACAGAGTTGAGTCTTCGTCTATCGGACGCCCTGAGAAAACAGGAAGACCCTCTTCAGAGACAGCGCCTCCTAGTAGAAGAGGAGAGACTCAAATACCTCAACGAGGAGGAACTCATAATACAGCAATTACAGTACGCCTCATACACGCACATAAACAAAAAACTTGTTGATTCTTGTGAGGGTTCCTGTAGAGTATCTGTTACTGAATAACTGATAGAGCATGCAGCTTGTTACACCAAGGTCATGGGTTTGATACCCAAGGAGCACAGAAACTGATGAAACGTATAGCTTGAATACACTGTCAATTTGGATAAAAGCATATACCAAATGCATAAATGTAACAAGGCTCAAATAGTTAATTTTATGTGATAGCTTTAAAGGGATAGATCGCCCAAAAATAAAAATTCTCTCATCATATGACTTGCTTTCTTCATTGAACACAAAGGGAAATATTTAGCGATATTTAGTTTTGGGTTAATTATCCCTTTAAAGTGCCATGGCTACATAACACATAACCATTTTGAATTAGTCTTTTTATTAAACTAAGCTCATACCTGAAAATGTATAAAATACAAAACTATAACATATAAACAGACAGTCCTGCCCGTTCAAGCTCAGCTCTGCATTCATTCAGCTATAAACCTGCAGACTCACACCTCAGAGATAGCTTGTATGGGAAAGGACTGCATCTCATTGATTTATTTTGTTCCAATTAAAAGCAGCAGGGGTGACTAAATCTGCCTCTTCAGCTCGCCGCCAGATCAGTCGTGTTGGTTTTAATTGATGGTGGTTATTAAGTATAGCTAACAGCCAGTTGATATGATTCAATTATTAACGGTGTGCAGTTGTAACAAACCATTTTGTGGGGGGTGGATTTATTTGACGTGGTTAAATTGGATTTTGAGTGTAAATACTCCGGCTGTGTCTCAGTCGTTTAGCTCTAATGCACCCTTCCACACTGACACTTATTTACTTATTCAAAGGCACTGATGCTTAGGCACGCAGAGGTTTTCTGTGGATTTTCCACACTCGTCTCGTTCTATATTTGTGAACCTTTAAATGTCTAAACATCAGAGAGAGCAAGCTTCCCTTCCATTTGAAGGGATTTGCCCAAACATTAAAATTCTGTCACCTGTTCCAAACCCATATGACTTACTTTCTTCTTTGGACACAAAAGGAGATTTTAGTCAGGACGATAGCCTCAGTCAGCATTAATTTTCATTGCATGTTTTCATTTCTTTAACAAAACGAAGAGGGTAATACTTTATAATAACTTTCATTAATTCTGTAAGTCATTAACAAATATGCTTAACACACCAGTAGTTCATAACCATTTAAATATGAAAATACATTCATCAAGATTCAATGCACATTAACTTATGATCGGGAAGGAAATACAGAATGTAATAATGTTTGTAAATGAACTATTAGTTAAAATTAAAAATTACCAAAGTGACATTTAATAGATCTCATATAGTTTTGTAAAACTGCTCTTCTGAAGTGGCCGATATAGGTTCAGAAGTTCGCATAGAGAATCTGGGATTCAAAATCAAATTTATACCTGGAAATAAGCAGATGTAAGCAGATAAGTTTTAAGATTTTGAAAAAATGAAAACAAAGAAACATTATGGCTTAAATGAAAAATAAATATTTAAGATTATACACTGTGTGTAGTTCACTAATCAAATAAGCACATTTGTGACATTGATCATGGTAACTCTTTGGAACACTCTCAAATCCTGCTGGATAACATGGATCATCGGGTTTTGCACAAACTTGAGTCCATGCCAGCTCAAGTACATGCTGTTATTAGAGCAAATAAAATACTGAAATTCATGTAAATTTTTCAGTTCAGCTTTTCAATGAAATTGCTGCAAAGTAATTACATACAATGGAGGCCAAAAGTTTGGAATAATGTACAGATTTAGTTGTTTCAGAAGGAAAATGGTACTTTAATTCACCAAAGTGGCATTCAACTGATCACAAAGTATAGTCAGAACATTACTGATGTAAAAAACAGCACCATCACTATTTGAAAAAAGTCATTTTTGATCAAATCTAAACAGGCCCCATTTCCAGCAGCCATCATTCCAACACCTTATCCTTGAGTAATCACATTAAATTGCTAATTTGGTACTAGAAAATCACTTGCCATTATATCAAACACAGCTGACAGCTATTTGGTTCATTAAATGAAGCTTAACATTGTCTTTGGGGAGAGTCACGTGGTGCCATGCGGGGGTCGGACGTGTGAACGACGAGCTCTGCGCACTTTGCTAGTTTTTAATAATTTTTTATCATAAACCGGTGAGATTCGATACACCCTGCTACATAACTGATCTATGAAATAAACATGTCAAAGAATTCAAAATCCTCGGGCTCTGGAGATATTAAAAGACACTTACGTGCTCAAGCTGATACCAGACAGGGCCGCAGACCAGGGACTCGGTTTGGACGGTGCGGTGGGAGAAATTCAGCGGCAACTGTCGAGCATGTCTGTAATGCTGGCAAAAGTCGTTGCAGATTTAGAGGAACATGCTGTAATATGTCGATCGATTACGGCGATGGAGGCGAAATTCTGAGTTGGTTACAAGAATCGGAGATTTCGAGAAACGGATCGATTATCTGGAGTCATCGGAGAGAGAATTAGCTGCTAATCCTCTAGCGACCAAGACAGACTTGGAACGCGTTTGGGAAAAGCTGGAAGACCTTGAGAATCGTAATTGGCAAAACAACATCTGAATTGTTTTATAGATCTTGAAGGGATGTCTTTTGGGATGTCTAACCCATGTCTTTTGGGGGGGTGTTGAGATCCAGGAGTTTTGGTTGAAAGTTCAGAGTCTTTTATGTGATGTATTGGGCACTCGGCTTTCATTTTGCCCCAGACTCTGTATTTTGGGCGATGGGGCGGTCGTCGATGTTGAGAATAGGCACCTAAAGATTTGGGTCCTAACTAGCATCATGATCGCCAGACAGGTTCTTTTAAGGGGTTGGAGGTTGGCTGGAGTGCCCTCATTTCATGAGTGGTGCTCAGAGATGGGGAGGGTGGCGGCCTTTGAAGAAGGGTTGTTTAGAAGGCTAGGAAAATCGAATTTGTTTATAGAGATATGGGGCAGATACCTGACATTACTGTATGTCTAAATATTATATATATATATATATATATATATATATATATATATATATATAATATAAATATAATTTATTTATTTTTTTTATTATTATTTTTATCTTTTTATTTTTATGTGTGTCTATAATCATATGTATATACTTTTATGTGACCACAGGGATGTTTGTTGGGGGTCAGGGTGGGGTTGGGGATTGGGAGGGGTGGTTGTAGGGTTTAAATGGTTGAATGATTCCATATATATATGTGTGTGTGTTTGCTTTTGAGTTGCCTCAGTATGCAATAGACTGGCATGTGTTAAGGTCAATATTAGGTCAAAAATGGCAAAAAAAGAAACCGCTTTCTCTAGAAACTCATCAGTCAGTCATTGTTTTGAGGAATGAAGGCTATACAGTGCTTGAAGTTGCCAAAAAAACTGAAGATTTCATACACTGTAGTCTTCAAAGAAAAAAGAAAACTGGCTCTAACAAGGACAGAAAGAGATGTGGAAGGCCCAGATGTACAACTAAACAAGAGGATAAGTAAATCAGAGTCTCTAGTTTGAGAAATAGACACCTCATATGTCCTCAGCTGACAGCTTCATTGAATTCTACCCACTCAACACCAGTTTCATGTACAACAGTAAAGAGAAGACTCAGGGGTGCAGGCCTTATGGGAAGAATTGCAAAGAAAAAGCCACTTTTGAAACGGAAAACAAAAAGAAATGGTTAGAGTGGGCAAAGAAACACAGACATTGGACAACAGATCATTTGAAAAGAGTGTTATGGATCTTAACCCCATTGAGCTTTTGTGGGATCAGCTAGACTGTAAGGTGCGTGAGAAGTGCCCGACAAGACAGCCACATCTATGACATGTGCTAAAGGAAGCGTTAGGTGAAATGTCACCTGAGTATCTGGACAAACTGACAGCTAGAATGCCAAGGATCTGCAAAGCTGTCATTGCTGCAAATGGAGAATTTTTTGATAAACTCTTTGAAGTAGTTTAAAAATTGTAATAGTAATTTTTCACATTATTAATGTCCTGACTATACATTGTGATTAGTTGAATGCCACTTTGATGAATAAAAGTAGCAATTTCTTTACATAAGAGCAAAGTCTGTATATTATTCCAAACTTTTTATCAGTGTATACTGATAAAAATGATATTAAATGAGAGAAATACCAAATACAAGCATTTTCACTAGTGGAGCGCACTGTGTAATAAATCTATTGAGAGGATGTTTGTGTTGGCAGTGATCTAGAGAAGTCAGTGGAGGAGATCCAGAAGATGTCTGTCAATCACCGGCATGTGACAGTACAGGAATTGGAAGAGAAATCCTCCCTGCTGAGGAAACTGGGAGAGACGCTCGCAGAGCTGAAGAGTGAGACGGCTCATTTCTGTCCTTCACAGGCACACACTTTAACCGCAGCTCTGTTAAGTTAAAGAAGAGAGTCATTGATGCTTGCTCACTTCTCTGCTTCTTTGTCTCTCTCATTCAGATCAATTCCCAGGGCTACAGAGTAAAATGCGGGTTGTTTTAAGAGTAGAAGTGGAAGCCGTGAAGTTCCTGAAAGAGGAGCCACACAGACTGGACGCTCTGCTTAAACGCTGCAAATCAATCACAGACACTCTCACCACGCTGAGGAGGTACACAAACACTTACTGACCGCAGTCATTTAATCAGAGCACTTTTAGCAGAAAAATTACATTCTCTGTCCACCCACACATTCTGACTGTTTTAAATTGTATTCATTCTCAGCCAACAGCAGCCATAGCCTGTCTGTCATACACAGCCTGCGTCCCTAATATACAACCACAGAAGATTTTATTAGGAACACCTGTACACCTACTTATTCCTGCGATTATCTAATCAGCCAATCGTGTGGCAGCAATGCAATGCATAAAATAATGCAGATACGGGTCAGGAGCTTCAGTTAATGTTCACATCAACCATCAGAATGGGGAAAAAATGTGATCTCAGTGATTTAGATCGTGGCATGATTGTTGGTGCCAGACAGGCTGGTTTGAGTAATTCTGTAACTGCTGATTTCCTGGGATTTTCACAACAGTCTCTAGAATTTACTCCGAATGGTGCCAAAACATTCAGTGAGTGGCAGTTCTGCAGATGGAAATGCCTTGTTGGTGAGAGAGGTCACTGGAAAATGGCCAGACTGGTTCGAGCTGACAGAAAGGCTTCGGTAACTCAGATAACTACTCTGTACAATTGTAGTGAGCAGAATAGCATCTCAGAATGCACAACATGTCGATCCTTGAGGCGGATGGGCTACAACAGCAGAAGACAATGTCAGGCACTTTATTAGTCCCAGAGAGGTCTTAGAGACCAACCATAGAGTTTATGGGCAGTTTTTCAAGTATAGGGTGAGTTAAGGGCTTTTCACATGTGTTTTTGCATGTGTCGATCAAAACATTGCTCTGTTTGTTTGAGCAACTCAGCCAGACACAGCAGGGGTACCCGGTTTATCCTCTGCATACCACTGAAATAAAATGAACTCAATTGAACTTATTCTTCATCATTCTGATTGATGTTGTTTTGGTCTCTACAGGCAGGTGAATGAGGGAGTGTGGAAAAACCAGGATGAGTATTCAAGTCCCTCCGCTAAACACGGAGGAGGGGAGGACTACAGGAAGAACACAGACTTTGACATTCCAACCAGCCCACCGCTCAGCCTCAATGAGACCAGTCTGGCAAATTGGAGCCCTCACTCCAGTCAAGGCAACGCTCACAGCCTATCCCACTCCAACCCTTCTCCTGCACAGCGCGAGAAAGACTCTCACGGAGTGGGGTCATTAAAGGGGCGGGGCCTGGAGGAGCTGGGAGTACGAAGCGGGTCTGAAAAGGCTTCGTCAGTGGAAGTGAGACTGGTGAGCAATAAGAATTAAAGTGATCAAGAGTTATTGTGTGAGAACTGTTGAAGATTTGAGTTTTAAATTGTAATTTTAAGTTGTATTAAAACTGATGTGTAATTTATTTTTTATTTATTTTTTTTACCCTGAAGAGTGTAAACACCATGACACTCAATACTAGGTATCTGCACGGAGAGTCGTTATCTGGTTAACCGTTCGACATACTTGTATTCCGATACTAAAATTATTATTCGGTTATTCTACAATTGCAGTAGAGGTCTTCAACCTGTCAGATTTTCAAGTATATGGCAAGATAGGGACTGTCCACACGTGTTTTTGCATGTGGCTGCGCTGTTTTTCAGTCGTTTTTCTACGTAAACGTGCTGGACGGACATCATTGACCATTGTGCCACATCTCACTGTTTGTTTGTTTTTTAGCATCTCGCGTATGATCGCCACATTTTTTAAAGATCCTTAAAAATGAATTTTAGTATAAAAATTACAATGTCTCGAGACACCTGCGTTCTGTTTCATTTGTTACACTGTCTAGCCTTTTGTAGCACAGATGTCACAAAGATTCGATGACTGAAGATCAGATTGCAAAGAGGACTTCATGTGACTGTTACATTGTTACACATGATTCCAGGCAAAGTTTTAGTGCTTGATAAACGGTAAGCCAATGTTTTGTTTTTTTCCTTTTGCACTGGTGTGCATAGTTACATAAAATTATTTCACAAGTTAAGTGATAAACCATTTAAAATCAAAGCATCTTGAAGAGGCTAATAAACCGCAATAGGGTAACTACATGCACATGACAAAACTAGCGTCACGGAAATGTGAACTTTCCTGGGAAAAACACATATCAGGTTTGTCACTTTCTGTAAATTATGAATTTTCCGTTGGTTAAAATACAATGTTGCAGGCAGTGAAAGTTTAATTTATTTTTGTTTGACTGTGAGTGATTTAATAATTTGATCTATTGTGCTATTTAAGCTCATAGCTCACTTTGAATTCATTCCCTGCTATTATGAGCAGTGTTTGATGCATATCCATTCTAATAAACATTCTTTATTCCTGAGTCCCGAATCCTGAGGAATAACCGAAAAAAATGTGTGAACCCTCATGGTTATTCGAATATTACAAACGGTTACCGTGCACATCCCTACTCAAAACAACTTCCGGCTCAAACATTGGCATAAATTTGGGCAGGATTACCTGTTAGCTCAAACAAAAGTAAATGGGGGGAGTGTCAGTTTGTGGAAACTTGTTTGGAAAGTCTTGTGGCTGCAAAATTATACACTACACTTTTAATAGGATGCCTAAAATGGCATCTAGTAATGGCGGTTATACAGTATATGCACTATAAAGGCCTGTTCACACAAAGTCTTTTGCTAAATGACTAAATGATACAAAAACAAAAAAATATAAATATATTTTAAAAAAGTTAGGATACCTGAAGATATTCTTCACAGTCCAAGCAATTAAATACATTTACAAGTTAAAAACATTAGTTAATCGCAGGAAGGAGTTGATAGAGATGCATTGTTCTTGTTTTAAAATCTTGTTATATATGTTTTACATGCTAAAATTTTTGATTTGGTGTGAATAGGCCTTTACAATTCAGCTTGTTACTAGCTGTTTTGAACCATTCATTTTTTTTATCCATGTGTCTCTTCAGGCAGCAGAGAGAGACTGGGAGGAAAAGAGAGCCAGTCTAACTCAGTACAGTGCTCAGGACATTAATCGACTGCTGGAAGAGACTCAAGCTGAGCTCATGAAGGCCATTCCAGATCTGGACTTTGCTGCCAAGCAGATCAAACCTGCTCAGAACCAGAACCAGAATCAGAACCAAATCCAGAACCAGACCCCAACTAGCACCAATGCCACACCAGAGCACAGGCCTAATAAACCTCAGCATAAACTCTCCAGTAAAGAGGGCGGATCCAGACGGGGCTCCGATGAGCTGACAGTGGCGAGGTATCGAACTGAGAAGCCCTCAAAATCGCCCCCTCCTCCACCTCCCCGTAGGAGTTTCCCGTCCTCCCCTGGGCTTACTACACGCAGCGGAGAGATGATCATTCCTGGAAAGAGTATAAAGGTGACTGGTGACATACACACAGCAATACACAAATGATTATACATGTGTGGGTAATCTATGCATGCAATTTTTCTTGAAAGATCCTATGAAATCGCTTGACAAGTAAATTTTTCTTTCCTGTGTTGATGTATTTTCTATTGTGTGGAAATTCTCATTCTAATTTGTATATGCCCCTGAGTGTAAGATGAGTCATCAATATTTTTAAAAATATGTATCTGCTAATAGTTAATTTTGTCAATTCTTAAGAGTACACTAGCATGTAGATGACATTAAACCTAAAAGACATTGACTAAGAGCCACAAAATTCTTTTGATTTCATGAGGTCTTTAAAGACTAGACTGTGGACGCATATGCACATTTTCATGCATGTGTCCATAGCTTGCACCAACATTTATGCAAACTCTTACTGCAAGCTTGCAGCAACATTTACACCGATCAGCCACAACATTAAAACCACCTGCCTAATATTGTGTAGGTCCCACTTGTGCTGCAAAAATACTCAAATCACCCCATCTGGCACCAACAATCATCCATGCGATTATCTAATAAGCCAGTTGTGTGGCAGCAGTGCAGTGCATAAAATCATGGAGATACGGGTCAGGAGCTTCAGTTAATGTTCACGTCAACCATCAGAATGGGGGAAAATAGTGATCTCAGTGATTTGGACTGTGGCATGATTGTTGGTGCCAGAAGGGCTGGTTTGAGTATTTCTGGAACTGCTGATCTCCTGGGATTTTCACACACAACAGTATCTAGAATTTACTCCGAATAGTGCCAAAAACAAAAAACATCCAGCGAGCAGCAGTTCTGTGGACGAAAATGCCTTGTTGATGAGAGAGGTCAACAGAGAATGGACAGATTGGTTCGAACTGACAAAAAGTCTACGGTAGCTCCGATAACCGCTCTGTACAATTGTGGTGAGAAGAACAGCATCTCAGAATGCTATTCTGAGATGCGGGTTGGCGCTGTTTTGGCGGCATGAAGAGGACCTACGCAATATTAGGCAGGTGGTTTTAATGTTGTGGCTGATCGGTGTATGCAAACTCTTACTGAAAGGGAAACACACAGGCTCCTAATAGAATAAGGGGAACACACTACATCACATTTTATTTGAGTGCAGGTTCTCAGTAATATCAAGCTTAGGTTGAGCATCTCATAAAAGCCAACTTTGTTTGTGGGTGTGTTAGTTATAGCTGACATTTTCTTTATTGCCTCAGCTGATCCCATGGTGATAAATCACCTGTGAGTCAGGTGAATTTAAGGGAGATTCTTAAATTTTTTGAGTTACATTCACTTGTGATGACTTTAACATTTAGGCGACATGTTCTACACATGTAGCATTTTATGTGGATTTGAAATCCAGTTATACATGTAGAAAAGGCTTTTTGAGCCAAAAGCAGTTTTCCACCATTTTCACCCATTAAAGGCTGTATGTACTGCTTTACCTTTGAGAGTAGGCTACTTTATGTAAAAGTCCTCTGTTATAATTACCTAAGTTACTAAATGCTGAATAAACAGTGTTTTTTGACTGGAGAGAGGACTTTACGTTAGGAACATTAGAGTATGTATCAAAAATAAGATCTCTTAAGAATTTAACTCTTTTATTTTAAAAGCGCAAGAAATATCCTGTTTTCTATTATATGCCGCTTCAAAAGCACATATACAGATTTGTCTTTTCTATATATACTCATTGAGCACTGTATTAGGAACATTATTCTAATACTGGGTAGGGCCTCCCTTTGCTCTCAAAACAACCTCAATTCTTTGTGGCATGGATTCCACAAGATGTTGGAAACATTCCTTTGGGATTCTGGTAAATGTTGACATGATTGCATTAGACAATTCCTGCAGATTTGTCAGCTGCACGTTCATGCTGCAAATCTTCCGTTCTACCACATCCCAAAGGTGTTCTATTGGATTCAGATCCAGTGACTGGGAGGCCACTGAAAAACAGTGAACTCATTGTCATGTTCATGGACCAGTTTGAGACAACTTTTGCTTTGTTGACATGGTGCATTATCATACTGGAAGTAGCCATTAGAAGATGAGTAAGTTGTGGCAATGAAGGGATGCAAATGGTCAGCAACAATACTCAGATAGGCTCTGGCATTGAAGCGATGATTGATTGGTATTAATGGGCCCAAAGTGTGCCAAAAAACATTCCAACCACCATTATACCAGCTCCACCAGCCTGGAATGTTGACACAAGGCAGGTTGGGTCCATGAATTCATGCTGTTGGTGCCAAATTCTGACCCTACTATCTGTGTGCCTCAGCAGAAATTGTGATTTATCAGACCAGGCTACATTTTTCCAGTCTTCAGCTGTGCAGTTTTGGTGAGCCTGTGCCCACTGCAGTCTGAGCTTTCTGTTCTTGGCTGATAGAAGTGGAATCCGACGTGGTCTTCTGCTGTTGTAGACTGCCTGATTGAAATGCTGTCTGTTCTATTATATAAAATTACATGGGAGCATTTATAGCAGTGTGTCGTTCTTTTCTTATTTCATGAATTTTGTACATTTTTGATCATGCATCTGCCTTAGTGTTTGGATATGCGCATCCTACTTCTACTCTTCTGCTGTTGTAGCCCATCCGCCTCAATGTGTGATGTGTTGTGCATTCTGAGATGATATTCTGCTCAATACAATTGTACAGAGTGGTTATATGAGTTACCGTAGACTTTCTGTCAGCTCGAACCAGTCTGGCCATTCTCCGTTGACCTCTTTCATCAACAAGGTGTTTCCATCTGCAGAACTGCCGCTCACTGAATGTTTTTTTGTTTTTGGCACCATTCTGAGTAAAATCTAGAGACTGTTTTGCATGAAAATCCCAGGAGATCAGCAGTTACAGAAATACTCAAACCAGACCGTCTGGCACCAACAATCATGCCACGTTCGTAATCACTTAGATCACATTATTTCCCCATTTTGATAGTTGATGTGAACGTGAACTGAAGCTCCTGACCCGTATCTGCATGATTTTATGCATTGCACTGCTGCCACATGATTGGCTGATTAAGTAATTGCATGAATAAGTAGGTGTACAGGTGTTCTTAATAAAGTACTCAGTGAGTGTATGTGTTTATCTAAACAGAAATCTGAATCAGAGGAGACCGAGTCTCAGAAGCCACACGTGAAGCTGAGGAGGAGTGTATCTGAAGCCCCCCGGCCGGCCTCCACCCCTCCAACCATCGCTGGTGAACGAGAGGATGGGAACGAGGAGAAGTTAGCTGCTGAGCTGGAGGTGAGCACATGTCTTTTCTGATGAGTCCCATCAGCCATCTGTACCCTAACAGCAGAGGTGTTAATGTTCATGATTAATGTCCATATGTCACAAGCACCAGATGTGTCTGGTACACACCCACTGAGCAATACAATTATGTTCACACGTTCACACACATTGGTGGGTACAACCGGTTGACTGGTTTGCCCGTTCATTAAGCACACATTAACAGGGAGATGTGAATCTCTGTCTGTGCTCTTTGGCTCATGACCAATTTTAGTGCAAATGAGTGGTTTAGGAATGTCTTGTCAAGTACTGATGTAAAGTGATGTCATGCTGTTAGTTAGACATTAGTCTTTTGACTCGTGCCATATAGCCTAATCCTCATTGCAGCTTATTCTGCTATGAATCATCCACTTAGACAGGAACAGACGATCTGATTGACACTTAAAGCAACCAACCACAGTTTGTTTTGTTTTTAAGTGCAGTATAGTGAAGGGGTCACTGCAATAATAAGCCAGCATTGAAAAAGTGATTTCTAATAATAGAATGGGTAAAGGATTAAAGGTGTGAATATATGTAGAGTTTATCAATATTTCTGCCTATCCAAAAGTAATACAGTAAATACACAGACATAAGCGGACGTGCATTGTAGTATGCCATTTGTGTCTAATCTAATTTTACATAGAATCAATAACATAAAACTTTTTTATATACAATATATGCCATCTCACTTACACATGCGCTTTATCTCCAGATCAGAAATGCATTAACATTTTAACAACTTTAAAGCACATTTCAAATATTTGTATAAGATCTTTAATTGTGTATTAACTCATCTTGCTGTCTCAGTTGACATATTAACATCTTTTTGCCAGGGGGTCACTACAGTGTGCTTCGACAGAATGACACCACTTGAGCTGTGCTGGTGTGGATTTTAGGCTTGCTTGACCTGCTTTAGAGCAGCAACCCACACACATATACATACACTCACTCCAAGGAATATTAACACACACAAGCGGACAGATTTTGTTCTTTTGGTTGAGTGGATGACAGGGTAAGCAATCAAATGTCCCCTGTCCTCCGTGCCCCTGCATGTCTCTGTTGGAAACCCTGTGGAGATCTCTGGAGATTTGGGATCTGCTGCAGTGACACTATGCCGACCCTTCTATCAAAACTAATGAGGCTCTTAAGCTGCCTCTCAAAACAAACTCTCAACTTACATAATACTGACGTGCACTCTACATACATATTCATGAACATTTAAATAAGGGATTATGCTGTTGAAAGGTCCAGCTTACACCAGCGTGAATTTCCATGCTGGTCCACATTGGCCATGCTGTCTTTGCAACAGGGTTATCACTCCATAATAATTCACTCCAAACATTGTTTATCGATCCATAATAATAAGTGGTGCTTGCTGGTAATTCTCATCACACTTATGATTTTTGCAAACTAGACAATAAAACGGGTGAAATAATCACATAGATATATACAGTATTAAAGGTGCAAAAAGTAGGTTTTTGCTTATTAAAATTTTTACACATAAAGACCTAAATATCATTTTTTAGAATTTGTTGAAAATTATGTACACTCACATGAGATAAAGTCTCCAGTCATATCAGAAACCTAATAAAAAGATGTTTAATTTTACATGGAGCGGGTCGCCCCCTCATGGGCACTGCCATGTTGACAGCACAAGACACTGTGTCATGCAATTGACTGAGTTACTACTATTAATAATGACAATAATAATAACAAGTTTACTTTTATATAGCGCTTCCAGCCAAGGCTCAAGCATAAAAGTACATGTAAACAAAACAAGCAAACCAAACAATATAACAACAAACACAATACACCTACTACAAACAACACCGGAGCCTGAGTCAACAGTTTAGTCCAGAGTGATGGTATCAGCAGGAGTGTGATCAAAAAGACAGTCCAAAAAGAATGAGTGCAAGTGAAAAGATAAAATGTCCAAACAAGAGTGAGTTATGAAACCAACCGCTACATCCTGCAGCTCTCACGGTGGCGATAACAGATAAATGGTGCTACGTCAAACGCCAATCGCAAGTACACAGCGACCTACAGCCGGCAGAAAGGTCGCGATCGAGACCCGGCTGCACGGTCACAGTCCAGCGCGCAACAACGCACAAAAGTTATTTTGGATTAAATCCAAAAATGTCCATAACAGAAAAATAATAACAGAAGATAAACAAACATCTTCGGTGTGAAGCAGCAGCAAGCAAACTTTTAGTATTCAGGAAGTTGGGTGTCAGTATAGAGTCCAAAACAATAAGTACTACTGGGACCGATGGGACAAGCAAGAGCCAGCTAAAGAGTGCACCTTTAAGGGAGGCACCCGAGCTATATCTAGGGATCAGAATATGATAGAGACTTTCAATTGGGCAAGAACACCCTAACAGTCACCCAAAACAGCTTAGCAAATGCATACCAACACACAAAAAAACATTTAGAACACTTTAGCAACTGCATAGCAATGGCCAGAAAATGTGCAAATCTAGAGCTGCATTACAAATCACATACTTCTGCACTATTCTACACCTTTTTGTAGTGCAAGTAGTGTGAGTAGTGTGTTCACACTGAAAGTGCACTTACTTTTTTAACCAATAAAAAAAAAGTGGAATGTTGGAAAACGTCCTGGTTACTTGCGTAACCTCCGTTCCCTGATGGAGGGAATGAGACGTTGTGTCGATGTAGTGACACTAGGGGTCATTCTTGGGAGCCCGAGACACCTCTGGTCTTTGATAAATGGCCAATGAAAATTGGCGAGTGGTATTTGCATGCCACTCCCCCGGACATATGGGTATAAAAGGAGCTGGTATGCAACCACTCATTCAGGTTTTATGCTGAGGAGCCGAGACAAGGTCCGGCCATTTCAGCGGGTAGTTTAGCATTGTGCCATCAGGGAACAGAGGTTACGCAAGTAACCAGGACGTTCCCTATCTGTCACTCACTCGACGTTGTGTCGATGTAGTGACACTAGGGGTCCCTATACGAAACGCTACAACTGGCTGAACTGTGTTACGTGAACTGGCGGTGTGTGACGGGCAGACCACTGTGTGCCTCGTAGCCAGCACAACAGGTCGACACGTAAACTCCCTCAACGTAATTATGAGTGTCGAACGGCCCTTTGGGGACAAGTCGACTACCCAAAAGATAGAGACACTCTTTTTTTTTTCCACTCCCTAAAAAAGAAGGGGGATTATCCGACTGGGCCGCCAGGTCTAGTCGGGGGGTGTCCCTCCCAAGGGGAGGACACCGCAGAGACCACACCTCGCTCAAAGAGAGGGGGGGATATTTAAGTGGAAAAAATACGTCACATGGTCTTGACGACCATGTGGAGAGTCTCAAGGTAGATTCTACCCAACAGGGGAGGAGTTACTACAAACATGGAGACTGGGGCAGAGGGGCTCTGCCCAAGGAAGATGCAGTTTGCCAACAGGGAAACGAATTAGCGGAAGATATATATCGCATGGGGTTACCTTACAGGGAACCACCACATGCGGAGCACCTACCCCAGAACAGGGCTTTTAGATAGCATGTGTACTGGGCCGGCAGCAAGTCTCTCCGAAAACTCGACTGCCACAGGGCTCGGAGGAAGTCAACCAGGGAACATAGTTTGTGAACACTACTGGGAATTAATGGCGCACGTCTTCAGCTCAGAAGAGATGGAAGGCGCTATGTGCAAGCGATACACCCGGCCGGCTATCCCGGGCTTATCCGCTTGTATTGCGTGCCACTACCTGGGATGAAACCGGTTCCACCCGGAGGTTGTAGAACCTTGCAAAGGTGTTGGGTGTTGCCCAGCCTGCTGCTCTGCAAATGTCTGTTAGAGAGGCACCCCTAGCCAGGGCCCAGGGAGCCACTAAACCCCTAGTAGAATGGGCTGGTAGCCCTACCGGGGGCGGCATGTCCTGGGCGTGATATGCCATAACTATGGCGTAAATGAGCCAGTGGGCGATCCTCTGCTTGGAGACAGCGCTTCATTTCTGCTGTACACCAAAGCAGACAAAGAGCTGCTCAGAGATCCTAAAGCTCTGCGTGTGATCCAAATAGATGAATAAAGCACGCACCAGACACAGCAACGACAGGGCTGGGTCTGCCTCCTCCTGGGACAGTGCTCGCAGGTTCACCACCTGGTCCCTAGAAGGGGTCGTGGGAACCTTGGGCACTCACAACATGAGAGTAGCCCAGACCGAACTCCAGGCACGTTTCGCTGACAGAGAACGCTTGCAGGTCTCCTACCTTCTTGATGGAAGTGAGCGCAGTCAGGAGGGCAGTCTTCAGGGAGAGTGCCTTAAGCTCAGCTGACTGCAAAGGCTCAAAGGGGGCTCTCTGTAGACCCTGAAGAACTACAGAGAGGTCCCATGAGGGAACGAGGCGCGGTCTGGAGGGATTCAGCCTCCTGGCGCCTCTCAGGAACCTGATGACCAGGTCGTGCTTCCCTAAGGACTTACCGTCGACTGCGTCGTGGTGTGCTGCTATGGCGGCAATGTACACCTTCAAGGTGGAAGGGGACAGCCGCCCTTCACCTGAGGGTGGAGTCTCCACTCTCCCCTGAGGTTAACCTGCCATGACAGCGTGTCCGCTGTAGTGTTGAGGTTCCCCAGGATGTGATTGGCTCGCAGCGACTTGAAGTGCTGCTGGCTCCAGAGGATGACGGCGGGCGAGTTGTGACATACAACGAGAGCGCAGACTGCCTTGGCGGTTGACATATGCTACCATTGCCGTGTTGTCTGTCCGAACTAACATGTGCTTGCCCTGGATCAACAGCCGAAACCTCCGCAGGGTGAACAGAATTGCCAACAACTCGAGGCAGTTGATGTGCCAATGCAGTCGCGGGCCCGTCCACGAGCCGGCGGCTGCGTGCCCATTGCAAACAGCGCCCCAGCCCGTTTTGGAGGCATCTGTCGTGACCATGATGTGCCTGGAGACCTGTTCTAGGGGAACACCTGCCCATTGAAACAAGAGGTCAGTCCAAGGGCTGAAAAGGCGGTGACATACTGGCGTGATGACCACGCAATGTATCCCGCGGCGCCATGCCCATCTTGGGACTCGAGTCTGAAGCCAGTGCTGAATCGGTCTCATATGCATCAACCCGAACGGGGTGGCCACCGCTGAGGATGCCATATGCCCCAGGAGCCTCTGAAAGAATTCAAATCAAATCACTTTTATTGTGAATTTCAGTGTAACCACTGTTTTCTGCTTGAACGCCTTCAAACAGGCCAGCACCGACTGGGCGCGCTCGTTCGTGAGGTGTGCTGTCAAAGAGACTAAGTCCAACTCCAAACCGAGGAAAGAGATGCTCTGAACCGGGAGGAGCTTGCTCTTTTCCCAGTTGACCCGAAGCCCTAGTCGGCTGAGGTGTGAGAGCACCAAGTCCCTGTGTGCACACAACATGTGCCGAGAGTGAGCTAGGATTAGCCAGTCGTCGAGATAGTTGAGAATATGAATGTCCACTTCCCTTAACAGGGCAAGGGCTGTCTCTGCGATCTTCGTGAAGACGTGGGGAAACAAGGACAGGCCGAAAGGGAGGACCTTGTACTGATACGCCTGACCCTCGAATGCAAACCACTGGAAGGGTGTGTCGAGGTAGAATCGAGACGTGGAAGTACGCGTCCTTCAGGTCTACCGCCGCGAACTAATCTTGATGCCGGACACTCGCCAGAATGCGTTTTTTGCGTCAGCATCTTGAACGGGAGTCTGTGTAAAGCTCGGTTCAGTGCTCGCAGGTCCAAGATTGGCCACAACCCACTGCCTTTTTCCGGTATGATGAAGTAGGGGATGTAAAACCCCTTCTTCATCTCGGCCGGAGGGACAGGTTCTATCGCGCCCTTCCGTAGGAGGGTAGCGATCTCCGCGCGCAAGGTAGCAGCGTTTTCGTCCTTCACAAAGGTGAAGTGGATACCGCTGAACCTGGGCGGGCGCCTGGTGAACTGAATCGCGTAGCCGAGTCAGACGGTCTGGACCAGCCATTGCGACAGATTGGAAAGCGCAAGCCACGCATCCAAGTTCCGCGCAAGGGGGACCAAGGGGACAACGTCGTTGGACGTAATGGCAGGTGGGGCCTCGCGGCGGGGCAGAGCTCGAGGTGCCATACCACGTCGTGGCCGTGCTGAGTCTAGGGACATCGAAGCATTTACCTGGCTCCTTGTGACCACCACCGGAACAGCCTGGGACGGGGGAGGAAGAGGCCTGTTCTCGTGCCCCGTGGAGACTGTCACATCAGGGGCGGATTTGTGCCACAGCTGGGAGCTCAGGGGTGGGAAGACCACCGCTGGAGCACCAATCCTGCAAGGAAAAACCTGTGGACGGTAGTCGTGATGACGACCGTGCACACTGGATATGTGACCCAGGGAAGGAGGAAACCGCTCTTTTGCTGAAATGTTGGGTACTGCAGCCACTTTGAAGACATTGTGGCGAAATCAAACAAAAAGGCAACAAAAGATTCTCCACCCGGCCCTCCACCTGAGGATGGAGTGGTCTTCTAACCTCCTTAAAACCTGAATGAGTGGTTGCATACAATACCCATCTGCCCGAGAGACCATGCCGTGACCTTCGTCTCTCAGAGAGCGAAGTCAGTCGCCGAGCGCAGTTCCTGCATCAGATCTGGGGCGGAACTACCCTCGTGCAGTTCTTTTAGCGCCTTGGCTTGGTGGATCTGCAGGAGAGCCATGGCGTGCAGGGCAGAGGCGGCTTGTCCAGCAGCGCTGTAGGCTTTAGCCGTCAGGGACGACGTGAACCTACAGGGCTTGGACGGGAGCTTTGGGCGTCCGCGCCAGGTGGCGGCGCTCTGCGGGCATAGGTGCACCGCAAGCGCCTTATCCACCGGGGGAATCGCCATCGAGTGTAGTGAGGGCGGGAACTGAGGAATCCGGACCGGGCAGTAAAAGGTGCCCCCCACGATTTCGTCAGCTCCTCGTGCACTTCCAGGAAGAAAGGCACTGGAGCGGGGCATGGCTGCTTTGAGCGGCGCCACGAGCCCAGGAACCAATCATCGAGCCGCAAGGGTTCAGGGGAGAGCAGAGTTTTCCACTCTAGCTCGACGCTCGCGGCCACCCGGGAAAGCATGTCCATCATCTCTGCATCAGTCTGTGACTGGGCAATCGTCCCCGAAGGGGGGAGCTCAGCTGAGGCTTCTGCATCCGACTGGTCAAGCCTGCTCTCCAATGCTGCGCTCCAGAGCTCATCATCTTCGCGGGCTCCGAACAAGAGGCCAGACTCGCCATGAGACGAGCCGGCTGACCCATCCGGAAGCCCGATCGAGGCAGACGAGCGTGCTGGGGAATGGGAGGTCCACGGGGGGAAACCCAGCAGAGGCGATCCCATTGGGGTCCCCAAATCGCCCTCAGTGCTAGCCGCGCTGGCCTCAAACCCATAGGTAGAAGGACCGAGGCGGGGAGCCGTGGCAAGCAAGCCGCGACCGCAACGTTGCCATGGTCATGTTCTCGCAGTGAGAACATGAACCATC